>NW_027362765.1:405196862-405279362 GCF_046119375.1 Phyllobates terribilis
ATTCAATTGTATTACTTGACGCGGTGATATATGCATGCCCGCTGGTGTAGAGGGAAGATGATGTACAAAGACAGCCCTATTTGAGGTAATCAAGGGCTTATTCTTTTATGTTGCCCTTCACGTTCAGGCAAGGGTCAATGTTTGTAGATGTTGATTCCCTGTTTGGTGAGTGCATTGTCCAACAGAAGCCTACAGACCCAACGTGGACATCAATGCTTTGGGTCTTGGCCCCCAAATGGTCAAAGAGGTCAGCATCGTCCAAGGCCCCTGCGTATAAAAGGACTTTCATCTGTTACATGCAAAGTGGAGGTTGTGGAGAACATTACTTTAGCTGGAATGCAGAAAGTGGAATAAGCCACTTTCTGGTGGTGGTCAGTCTCCTCTAAGAACTAAAGGTTTGGGAATGCCTGATTCTATTCATCCCTGGAAGCTGCTGTTGGGAGGCCCCACTGCACATTAAATGGCTGGCTATTCTCACCAGATAACATTATTCTAATGTGTATGGCCAGCTTGGCACTCAGTTATGCTTTAGACACAGCTATCTCACTTGACCCTGCCATAGATATACATACTCGAATGTAGAGAGTGGAGTAATCCACAGTCCGGTGGCGGTCTGTCTTCTCTTAGAAGTAAAGGTTTGGACATGCCTGATCCTATTCTTCCCTGGAAGCTGCTGTCGGGAGGCCCCGAAATACATTGAATGGCAGGCCGTTATCACCGGCTGATATTACTCTAATGTGTATGGCCAGCTTGGTACTTAGTAACACTTTACATATAGCTCTCTGTCTCAAAATCTCCCCAAAAGCGCGAATGATCAGTATGGAAAAGGGTGTTTTTGTTTAAAATTGGGAGAGTGGGTTAAAGCTGGCCATACACATTAGACTTATGTCGACCAAACCCACCAATATTGACATGTTTGGCCAAAAATCGAATGTGTATTGAAGTACTGGCCAAATG
Organism: Phyllobates terribilis; assembly: GCF_046119375.1. Taxonomy (NCBI): domain Eukaryota; kingdom Metazoa; phylum Chordata; class Amphibia; order Anura; family Dendrobatidae; genus Phyllobates; species Phyllobates terribilis. The sequence goes on from NW_027362765.1 coordinate 405,197,820, forward strand.
ATGGTCCGGAGAGATGTCAATCAGGCATGGCCGATCAAATTGTTCTTCATGAGCTGCTGGCTAACGTCTTAGTCATAGAGAATGCAGGAGCACTCAACTGAATGAGCTCTTCTGTGTACGGGGGAGTTGGCTGAGATGACTGTCGGCCGACAGCCATCTAATGGTTATGGCCAGCTTAAGACACTGCCGTTGATGGCCTGTCTTCTCTGAGAACAAGAGGATAATGATTTTGATATACAACTGCCTGGTCCTATTCTTCCTCAAAATCTACTGTTCAGAGACCCCAATATAACTTGAAAGGAAGATCATTCTTGCTGGCTGATATTATTCTAAATTGGATGACCAGCTTGACATTCAGTCACGCTTCAGATACAACTATGTCTCCCGGATCCCCCATTCTGGCCAACGGTGCGTATAGTGGGGAGAATGGAGTAAGCCACTGGCCCATAGGGGCCTGTCTCCTCAAGGAAGACAAGTATTGAGCATGTGGAACTGCAACTACCTGATCCTATTTTTCCTTAAATCTGCTGTTGGTAGTCCCCAATAAACATTGGGTTGTAGCACGTTTTCACCAGCTGGTATTAATGTAATGTGTATGGCTAGCCTGATCATTTCACATTTGGTGCACACATTTAGCGATATTACTTGTTTTAGCCTAGGGGCCCAAAATGTTATCACACCATCCCTCTTTGATAAATATGAGCGGGTAAAATACATAATCCGACCTTGAAAATGGTTTACAAAGTCCCATGTTCATCATACATGATAGCCTAGTTAGTCATTTTGGAAGTCGAGCAGCGGTATAATATTTACTGATAATGTTGGACTGTCTCTATCTGGGGCAAAGATTGGGTATGCTACCATTACCCTATATCTAAATACCCAGGCCAGCACCAGGGGCACATGGACCCTCATTCAATATAAAACTCTGAATTCTTTACAACAGCCCAGAAGATCTTGAATTACTACAAATTACGCCTTTATAAAAGCCATGGAAACGATATAGATCAGAATCCGTCCTGTGCAGAGTGATTCATGTGCATAAACAACACCGGCAGCTTTTGTCTGGTGCATTTAAATGAAAAGTCCCTCTAGATATTAATATGTGGACTTCATTTGCTCGCTTGCTAAGTCAGGGACTTATAACAAAACCTTTGTAAACAAAAGATTAAACTGAATCGAGCTTTAGAAAATGAAAGGAAAACAAGAGTCACATAATCACAGATCAGAGTGGGGCTGGTTAGATGGAAATCACTACAGGCTACTGGAGTGGAAAATGTTTAATTGAACTATTTCATTATGCAGGAAGTTTATGTTCCCCTCGCAGAATCGAAATACTTGTATCACCCCCCCCCCTCACCCACCCTTTCTTATTTCTTTAAGAAGTGTTATCTTTGATTTATTCCACCACTACATACAGAAACTCTCTGCTTTTGTAACGATTGGGCTTTATTGCAAGAATTTCCGGAATCAGAAGTAACTACCGATCAATCTTTACAATAATAAAAAAGCGGCCAACATTTTATTGTATTTCATTCTAATTTTTACATTAAAACGCTCGGAATAGTGTTCTGTACAAGGTGAAGGGCGGCAGTCTAATTTCCAGGCAATCTATCGGCATTTTTGAGACATGAGACATGAGGCATAGAGTGCCTCCCACTACAGGCATGTAAAAAGAGACTAAGAATGAATAGAATATATATAGGCTGACGTAACGGCTCAGTACAATGTGTATGGCAGACTTCATGTCATATATTAATAGATCTATTCTATGCACTGTAAGCATCTCTCATAATATTTTGCAAAGCCTTAAAGAAGCCCTCCTAAGATTAAAATTTTTCTCCTCTTAATATATTGCAATCATCATATTAGCACTGTGTACTTACAATTGCTCATTTTGCCTTTCTACCCAGCTAATTCTTCTCTTCTCCATTAGGTCTATGGCATCACGGGATTAAAAACTGACTAGCTGAATCCTTCTAACCTCTACGTAGAAACAGGAAGTCTCTTTTTCCTGCGTGAATGATCCCCCTCTTCAACTCCTGACCCAGCTGTTCTGCCCCTCACCCCTGCCAGGAACTTTGTAGAATTGTAGTTCTAATGATGACTCATTCAAGGAAAAACAACTTTCTGTTTCTACATAGAGCTTAGAAGTTTTCACCTAGTCAATATTTGATCACTTAATGTCAAAGATCTAATGGAAAAGAGAAGAATTAGCTGGGTAGAAAGACAAAATGAGCAATTATAAGTACACAGTGCTATATAATATGATGACTGCAATATATCAAGAGGGTAAAAAATTTGATGGAAGGAGGAGGAGTGCTTCTTTAAGGCCCTCCATACACATAAGAATTGAACCATTTGGGTCTGGCCAGTAATCTAATTTATGGGGACATCCCAATTCACCACCAACAGAGGAGTCAACGATATACGGTCTGGCAGGTTAATTTTTTACATTTGTTTGTCCGGTGATGAATGTTCATGTGTATGGGGGGTCATCAGAGATAACTGACGTCCTAAATAACTCAGCCGTCAGTTGTGATATATGTATGGCTAGGTTGGCAGAATTTGTTGATTTTGGGACCTCGGGCATGATAGTATATTGTATCTTAACGTTCAATACTTTTGTTCTCAGGGGAGATAAGTCAAAATTCAAAATATCTACTGTTCTATCAAAGAAATGAAATCATCAGTGATGACTACCCATCCTCCAATGTTAGCACCCTGCCATAAAAATCCCGATATTCCAGCTTCTTGGGCTTTTTCTGTGACATAGGTGGACCTCAATTTTTGAGTCGTTGGTGTGACACAGACATATTCTATCTATCTATCTATCTATCTATCTATCTATCTATCTAAAGATAAAAAGAGTCAGCACTCCGTTATTAGGCAAAAAGTGTGGACTTTAATAGCCCATGTGGCGACGTTTCGGTCCTATCACAGAACCTTTCTCAAGTAATTTCAATCCATATGAGGACCGCTTGAGAAAGACCGAAAACGTTTCCACTAGGGCCATTGAATAAATGGAGTACTGCCTCCATTTTTTGGGATATATTGGAGGACTGGTCATACCTAGTAAGTTTTGTACCCTATTATTAATTCATTGCTGGTGCTGTATCTATATTTCTAATTTTATCTATCTCTCTATCCATTTTTTTATCTAATGAAGTTATTGGAGTTAAACAAGTAACAGTGTATTACCAACCTTTGGTAACCGTTCAGGGTCTCCTGGATGCCTTGGAATAACTTTTTGTAATCTCTGGAATCCATAGTCTATGGTTGGCTCATTCAGTGCTGGAAAACAAAATACTTTCCGATTAGATTTACACAACTAACAATACAACTATATCCACATAAAACAGAATAATCCACAAAATAATCCAAAGAATTTACACCGATACATTGCACCTCTCTACGCCTCCGAATACTGTGGCTTTACGGGACGTTACAATGAACCACTCACCCTAAATAACTGCATAAAGTTTTTCAAAAATGACCCCTGTCACCGATAATATCACAATACATTGTTACTTTGTAAACAAATAAATAAATGAGAAGAGTGCGTAAGAAAAGCTGAAGGCGAGATGAGCGGGTCATATGCAGCACTGCACGTAGACGTGATATGACGGCTCTATCAAGTAGAGTATTCCATACTAGCAGCAAATTTACGGCTAACTGGCAATTATGACATATGCCCGGCTATTGCCTGTTTCAGATTTATCCCTGTGGTCCTTTTTTGTCTAGCATATTGCCTGAGCACAAACTAGGCAGGAGGCGCACTTAATCTTGCACAGCTTTAATAATCTGTGAATGGCTGACTACATACTGATGTAAGGCACTATCATTCTACTGCTGCAATCCACTAGCCTGGTGAAATTGCGGGCCACAAATAGTAATTAATCTCCACCCACCCCCTCAAATTGTAATTTTGACTATGAACTGCGCCTGGTCGTAAATCAACGCTATACGCCGCTGTGTACAGTGCATGAATCATGATCGTGAGTGTGTTGGACTCCACACATTGTGTTTAACAAGCTTTAGAAGAAGTCATAGGGTTTTATTATAGCACTGGCAGACGCCAACAAAAAAAAAACAAGCCTGAAGGCCAAAGCTCTAGAGTTGAGATAAAAATACTTATTAGAGTATATTACTCCGTATTACAGATATCATTTTTATCCCGGTAACTCTATAGTGAAAAGTGAAACATTTATCATAGCTTATTCTTTTTTCTTTCCGACAGAAGAATACGTCTCGGATTACTCACTGCTCAACTGGAAACTAAAGTCAACCCTAGATGCTTAGGGCCCATCCGTCAGTCAGATCTCTGAGTTAATGGATTGGTGCCTCGAATAAAACCTCTTTCATGTTGGCCAATGAATGACACCAAATCTTTGGATTTTTTTTTCAATATTTTTTTTAAGAAGAAGAATCAACACCTTCAAAATGTGATGCTGGTGAAGGATGTTATCAATACCATGGATGGCAAGAAGAAAGAATAAATCAATTTTGGAACAAATCAAGCCAGACATGACACTCGAAGCAAGGATGACCAAGCTACGACTTGCCCACTTTGGACACATCATATGAAGAGAGCAATCACTGGAGAAGGACATCATGGTCGGAAGAATAGATGGAACAAGGCGAAGAGAAAGACCAGCAACTCGATGGTTTGATACAATCAACATAACGGTGGAGAAGACCCTGGTGGACCTATCTAGGCTGCACAAGGTCAATCTTCCTACAGAGCGTTCATCCATCAAGTCACCATGGCTCGAGATCGAGCTGAAGGCCGTTAATAATATAATATAGTCCAAATGGATTGGAAATGTATTATGATGCTGTCTAATTTGGGAGTTAATAGCGGGAAGTCCCCGATTTAAGACCCTTATCAATCAGCCAGAGAGGAGAGCAGCTGCAAAGAGTTTTTCTCGTTCTTGGACTTTGCATTACATGGAAAACCCATTGACTGTGTAAGCCTCCATTTTTACCCTGTGATGCTGCTGAAGGGCAATTAAACACTTTCTTTTGGGTTTCCCCACAGATTACAGCTGATCGTTGCAGGTCAAACACCTGACATTACTGTTGACCAATTGGTTGACAGCTTTTTCTCCAGAACCCCAATACTCCAAGTGTATGCTTTTTCTTAATAGGGAGAGGGAAGAAAAGCCTTAAAGAGTGACCATCATTTTAATTGTTATTTAATAAATCAATAGTACACATGAGGATAAGCAACTTTGTAATATATCTTATCAGAGAAATCTGCTTCTTTCTCCACCTGGACTGATCTTTCATTCTCAATTCAGGAGTAAAATCTGTATTCAGTGAAGACAGACTTTCGCATTACTGAGATAGGAGATGACAGTTGGTGCTTATAAAATTCTATGGAGGAGGGAGGAGCTAGAGGCAACACCGACATTCTGCTGCAGGTTCAACAATTACATATCTCCAAAAAACATTGAGCACCAACTGTCATCTCCTATCCCAATAATGGGAAAGTCTATATTCACTCAAGACAGATTTTACCTGTGAATTTGAGAATGACAGATCAGCCCACGAGAAGAAGCAGATTTCTACTATATTAGATATATTACGACGTTTCTTATTTTCCCCAGGACTATTGATTAAAACGATTACCCATTAAGAATAAAAACATTCTGAATGTTGAAGTCATCTTCCTTCACTGTCCTAAACCCCCCCAAACTCATTATATCACCGGCTGGTCCGTCCAAAACTGGCAGATCTGGTCACTTTAAAGAAGCACTCCTCCTCCTCCCATCGTTTTTATCCTCTTAATATATTGCAATCATTATATTATATAGCACTGTGTACTTACAATTGCTCATTTGGCCTTTCTACCCAGCTAATTCTTCTCTTTTCTCTGCTCTATGTAGAAACAGGAAGTCTCTTTTCCCTGCATGAGTCATCCTCCTCTTCAACTCCTGACCCAGCTGCTCCATCCTCTCTCCTGTCAGGGACATTCACAGTGATGACTCATGCACGGAAAAGAGACCTCCTATTTCCACATAGAGCTTAGAAGGATTCAGCTAGTCAGTTTTTAATCACATGATGTCATAGACCTAATGGAAAAGAGAAGAATTAACTGGATAGAAGAGAAAAATGAGCAATTGTAAGTAAACAGTGCTATATAATATGATGATTGCAATTTATTAATAGGATAAAAACTTTGACGGGAGGAGTGCTTCCTTAAGTAGCAAGACAACCTGCGATTGTCGGTATTTGAAGTCAAAGAAGTTGGAAAAGATGAATTCTCTACGAAGTCATTTTTGTCTATTGATTCCTAGTCTACTTGAATCCGACCAGTCTTACAGAACACGGTAAAGGATGATGAACTTAAAATAAGGAAAACAGAATTATTAGCTATGATGACTAAAAAGTGTCGGAGCTATTTGTCTAAACAATTGAGCACTCATCTTGCGGAGAGCCGTCCGTTGTGTGCACTCGATAACATGACAGAAAGTTGAAGACTGCAATTTGATTTGACATTCCATCATGTATTCCGGAGACAAAGGTCCACATAGGAATGTGCAGTAAGACATTTTCTTGTTAATAAAGAATTGATCCAATGTATTGATTTTACATGACACGGCTTTTTCTGCATTTTTTTTTTTTTTTTTTTTCTTCTGTTCCTGTCTACAGAAAATGCAAAGGCTTTTCAAAAATATCTTGGCATCTGTGACACGGCAGAAGTTCTAACTCTCTCTGATGCATATTCCATATATATAGGACCCACTTCATAATCAGGTCATTAATCATCAGATGCTGTCAGCACTGACTGCGGGGACAATTTGTCATGTCAGTACCTATGGTCTAACATTGGTGCGCAAGTCGAAAGTCTCATATGTTATCTTGGACTTTTGGGCAAAAAAAAAAGAAAATTTTACCGAATAAAAAAATTCTTAAGGGATTATTTATTAATTCTGATAGTATTCATTTTCATTTATAACAGAGCGAATTCACAAGATATGGAAAAATCACTGATGATCTACACCAGCATGAGAAGCATTGGGGACGAGAGGGGCTAAGAAAGAAACAACTGGTCACCTTTTATGGTTTGTCACTTCATTTCAAAAGCACAGAATATATCAAAATGGTTCCCTTCAGAGCCCAGATGGACTACACACCCAAACCAAGAATGATGGTCAATGATCTGGATGCTACTAGAATTATAAAAAATACCCCAGAAGATTACTCAACTCAGGCTAAGAATTTGGTATGGTCCTAGACATGAACCTTAAGAGAGGCATGCAAATAGTCAAGATGGATGACCAAACCAGACTAGGAATTTTTGTATAGTCCTAGATATGGTCCCCAAAGAGAAGCTTAAATTAGTCCAGATAGGCGACCAATGTAGACTATGACCCCGATTTACCAAAGCTCTTTTGCCAGAAGACTGACGCTTTGAAAAGTTGCAAAATTTTTGCAACTTCACACAAAAATTTTGCAATTGTTGGCGTTTTTACACCAGTTTGAAAAAGCACCAACCAAAAGGGGTAGATTCAGGAAGGAGCAGGTGTGGTGCATGGCTATACCCGCCCATCAAATTCAGCATTTTTTACGCCAGAAATGTTACTCCGGTTCCAGACTGGAGTAGCATTTCTGATGAGGTACATGGAGGCAAACGGCACTAGTAAGATGCACCGAATTCATTAAGTGGAGGGCGCCTCTTAGTGAATTCTGCACATCATTCTCCAGCAAGATCTTCGTAACGAGCGGCGTTTGCAATGTCAGTCTTAACGAATCAGCCACTATTTATTTTGGTATCATCCTAGATCCTAAGGATAAGGCCACATGGCAACTTTGGCCATACAACATCAAGATTGTAATGTTGCATAGGAACATCGTGCTCATATTGTGGCATGTCAACAAGACACAACCATGGTGTAACGATTGCCAAAAATATCCAACTTTGGGGCATTTTGGGGGGCAAATTGCATTTTATTTACAGGAAAACACAATAAAAAATTGCAGAATTTTTTTGCCATTATTGTAATAAATGTATACATATTGCAGCATGGGTTGAGTATTTGGACTTTGTCTATAATGCTGCTAATTAATGAGCCTGTTTGTAGCCTTTAATAAATATACATAGTGAAAAAAAAAATGAATCTTGTACGTGTGCTATTGACGAAAGGTCATTTTTGCAGTTACCTCTTCATCAGTTTTCATAAATGTCTCGGTATCAGTCCTGGGCTAGATGACAAGATATTCCCATGCTTTTGTAACATGCTAGAGTTTCTCCTGCGTCTATCTAATTACTGTGACTGTTTGACTTAATGAAGCCAGCATGATGAAAGGTGGTCAAGAAAAAGATAGATGGCTTCATGCTATTGATTTCATGCAAATGTTAGTGACAGGTGATAGAAGCTTTAATGCAAGCTTTATGACACGTAATAACTATGGGCTTTCATCTCCGAACAGATATTTCCATACGTTTGAGAAGCACTTATGGGGCCTTCCCTTTGTAAATGTAATTGAGAGTGTCATCGTGACCTGTCTCTGGATTCTGAATGTGTCACTTCACATGGTAAAGGAGGCTATGATACTATCGCTCATTGTTATTGCAGTGCGATGGGATGTAATTTATAGGGTTTTTATGTGTGCACTACTATATATTGTGATTGGAAGCATTTCCTAGGATTTCGGTAATTATTTACAAACGCTTACCGACTTTTTCTGGAATTGATATTGTCCTCTACAATACAAATTTACTTAATTCATAGTCATAAGTCATTTTCCCCCAAAAAGTCATGTGTAGCTTCAACTAACGACCTACTAGAAGGTGATTCCAACCTTCTCTCCGACACGAGAAGCTGGTGGGGAAGTATTGGACTTTCTTACTCTAGTGGACATCACTGAGAATTGGCCACCTCCTGAACTTACTGTGAAGCGACATCTTGTGTTTTCCAGTTTTCTAGAATTGATATTCTCCACTACAATACAAATTTGCTTAATTCACAGTCATAACTAAAGACAACCTACACTATTGTTACTTGGGGAACATCTCATGCTGCCGATATCCTCCTTCCCGAAAGTGATGTGTAGCTTCAACTAACGACCTACTGCAAGGTGATTCCAACCTTCTCTCCGACACGAGAAGCTGGTGGAGAAGTATTGGACTTTCTTACTCTAGTGGACATCACTGAGAATTGGCCACCTCCTGAACTTATTGTGAAGCGACATCTTGTGTTTTCCAGTTTTCTAGAATTTATATTCTCCGCTACAATACACATTTGCTTAATTCATAGTCATAACTAAAGACAACCTACACTATTGTTACTTGGGGAACAGTTCATGCTGACGATATTCTTCTTTCCGAAAGTCATGTGTAGCTTCAGCTAACGACCTACTAGAAGGTGATTCCAACCTTCTCTCTGACACGAGAAGCTGGTGGGGAAGTATTGGACTTTCTTACTCAAGTGGACATCACTGGGAATTGGCCACCTCCTGAAATTATTGTGAAGTGATATCTTGTGTCTTCCAGTTTCCAACTTAACGCTTCTCCAGAAGGTATAGGTCAATTGTATATCAGCCACGTGGGAAACTGCTACAAAAAGTAAGGATGATGACAAGTCTCTTGTCCTTTTGGAAGACTTTCCAGTTTGGCTAATATGCAATCTTTTTTCTTCCTTATGGAGGAAAGTTAGTTTCCATCTTTTTTTCCCCATGGAGAATTAAAATTTAATAATAAGCCTTAGGCCAGGTTCAGACGGTCATACTAAAACTTGGGGCAATAAATTGCAGATGGGACTGGCTCTGTATGCTCAGCTGCCTGCATAGTGGACGAGTGCGGGAGCTGCCTGCTGTTTACATGCACTAGTCTGGTTTGTATATCGGACCATAGTAGTGCATACTGCGAATTTTTCCCATGCAGACCATGTGGAAAATTGGCCATGTACACATTGCACATTGGCTATTTTGGATTTGCTCTCCATGGGAGCTCCGCGGTGCACACACAGACAGCACATGTCAATATAGCACACTCACCAGAACAAGCCCTTAGAACTTGTGCAGACGACCGTATTTTCCGTTCAAATGCGATATGACAAAACATCGGATTGCACTCGGACCAATGTTAGTCTATGGGGCTGATTTTTTTTCCTCGAATCGAGTCTATCCAAGGAAAAAAAATCACAGCAGGCACGATTTTCATTAGAAAATCGGATCGCTCTCAGCCATGCAAGTCAATGAGTCAGTGGAATACATTGGACTGCACTCGAATGACATCTGAGTGCAGTCCCATTTTCACAGACTGATAGAATAGAGAAGATGGAGATTTTTTTTTTCTCTCCACCTTCTCCTTATCGGATCACACTCTGATCACTGTGCTTAGTACAATCGGACCAATGAGAGAAAATACGGTTGTCTGCACCTGCCCTTAATCTGTATCTTCTCAAGTGACATCCAGCAGCCTCCCAAGCTGAGTTCTTCAAGTAATATTAATAATAAACCCTAAAGATCATAACAAACATAATACAATTTTCCGAATTCATATCTGTCTGTGACCGAGAAAGTTTCCGGTGCAGAATAAAAGGGAGAAAGTAAAGTTCCCAACTCGCTGATGCCCACCGAGCAAGGACGGAAACTCAGAAACACACTGAAAAAAACAAAGCAAACTCTGATCTTCCACCCGGATGCTTGACAAAATGAGGAGGAGAAGAGATTTCACTGTGCAAAATTTTCAAGTGAAGCAGGAAACATAAGACCTTTTCCACACATCTAATAAATCGCGAGTGTGTGGAGTTTACGAGCCAAGAGCCCAGCAGAGCCAGGGCAAGGCACTGGCAGTCCCAGTCACACAGTACTGAGCTAGGCCAATCAATACCACTTTCCTGTTTTAGAACTGGGTAATTATGAGGTGGAGAGATTGCCTGACCTTTCACCTGAACTGCATTACTTTGCTGATATTAAGATAAATTGCCTGATTTTGGGTAAACATATGCTGCAATTCAAACTGTCAGCACTGGTTTGCTCAGGGATAATTTGTATTGATCTCCCAGCGTCTTCCCAATTTTGCTTACTGACCTCGTGGATAATTAGAGAAAGGAGCCTTGGGTAACTTAAGAGTCATGGCTGAAGAAGAATTACATGAAAGAATACAGCCGACTGTGTTTATAATAATATATGTAAGCTATGCACTGTGTGGCGGTATGTCGAGCTCAACGCATGACAACCTCGGCGCGCGTGACAACCTCGGCGCGCGTGACAACCTCGGCACGCGTGACAACCTCGGCACGCGTGACAACCTCGGCGCGCGAGCAGGGTATTGGATATCAGCTGTTATCATCTGTTTAGGAGGTGCCCTACAGCTACCACTCAATCATATTAAATCCCATATAATATATAAATCCTAATAGGGCTTCATTTAGAAATATTAATATGGTCTACTGTTTTTTCCAAGAAGACCATTAACTACCAAAATTTGCCAAAATGTACGGTTTGGAGCTTCGATTAGCGTATTAATGGAAGCTACCATTTGATAGAAATCTATTCTGCAACCTAATGTGTTCACTTTTATGTTTCTGTGACTTTCATAAGGACTTCATTATCAATAAGACACATATAGCATAACCAACGCCCGATTATTATTTTTCTTCAAAGCCAGTCATCTTGCCTCACTTATCTCGGGAAATATCTCAAGCCAAGAGGAAAGGTAAGGAAGGACACGTTTGTTCATTTCATAAAAGAATTCATATTGCCTATAGCTTTGCCCAATGTGTCCAAAAACTACCAACATTTGCCGAAATGAATGGTAGGAGCTCCGATTGGCGTATTAACGGAAACAACCATTTGATATATTGATCTATTCTGCAACCTAATATTATTATTATTTATTACAGCGCCATTTATTCCATGGCGCTTTACATGTAAAGTGACACTTTTACAGTTTTGTGAATTTCATAAGGACTTTATATATTCTCAATAAGACACATATAGCATAACCAACATACAATAGAGTAAAGCCAGTCATCTTGCCTCACTTATCTCAGAATATCTCAAGCCAAGAAGAAAGGTAAGGAAGGACACATCTGTTCATTTCATAAAATAATTCATATTGTCTATAGTTTTGCCCAAGGTGTCTAGAAACTACCAAAATTTGCCAAGTAGGAGCCTCGAATAATGTATTAATTAAAACAACTGTTTGATATACATCTATTTTGTAATCTGTGTCCACCCTTATGTTTCTAAGAATTTCATTATTACTTTAATGTCTTACAACAAAAAATTGATACATTCTCAAACAGACACAAATAGCATAACCAACTCCCGATAGAGTAAAGCTAATTTTTTTATATAAAGCTGGTCAACTCAAGCCATTTATGTCATGATATTTGGAAACAAGAAGACAGGGTTTTTTGTTACTAGTACGATTCTGTTAAAGGCTTTAATGTCTCCCAATAGAAAGTAGATACATTCTCAAATCGACACATATAACATAACCAACATTGGTTATTTCGCTCCACTTATGTTGGAATATATTGAGCCAAGACGAAAAATAATGAAGGACAAATTTATTTTAGTTTTGACCAAAGTGTCCATAGAAAACCTACAAGTTCCCAATCAAACTGTTTAGTAGGAGCCATCTATATCAATGGTTTCAACCAAGTAATGCAAATACCTACATCTCTGCAAATTCAATTTCTCACAAATTCAATACATTCTTACGCAGACCCTTATAGCATAAACAATGCCGACAAAGTCAGGCAAAAAAAAAAGTTTGTCACCTTGTGCTTTTTTATCTTGAGATATACTGAGTTATTAAATTAAGGGGAAAGGTATGTAAGGGCATATATGTATTTCTAATATAGTATTTGCTTTTGCTGTAATTTCTTGTACTTTGTACAAACAGGGACGTGGACCCCCTTTTTCAACTAGGCATTTCCTCTATATAGCTCCCCAGGTGTCTGAACAGTCGGACCTGGGTCCTGCTTTGTCCTTATCTACATTGAGGTTGGCTGACACAGGGAGACATTTTAATACTAGAGACAGATTAGAACCGTCCCGATTGGGTTCACCTTGTCGTGGTGGGATGGCTTTTATGCGTTTTTTAATCTAAATAGTGTTAAATAAGTACCCTTTGTTATTTACATGTACTATTACTATTCACTTATTACAAGGTATATGCTCATTTTGTTTTTTTCTTGTTTTTTTTTCTAACATAGTAGCCAAGAATTGGCCAAGAACATGTCATATCGGGCAATGCACAGATCGAACTACTGTTACAGTAGAGATACTCTGGTATTTTTGCCAGACATTATGTACTATATTGAAATTCTTTCTATATTAGAATCCTCTATAAAAGATGAGTTTATCCCATAATAAACGGGACTTAGAGAAAGACAACCCTGGTGTGTGAGTCTTGCTGTCTAATCTTCCATAATAAATGGGACTTCGAGAAAGACCACTCTGGTGTGTGTCTTGCTGTCTAATCTTCCACAATAAATGGGACTTCAAGAAAGACAACCCTGGTGTGTGTCTTGCTGTCTAATCTTCCATAATAAACGGGACTTCAAGAAAGACAACCCTGGTGTGTGTGTCTTGCAGTCTAATCTTCTATAATAAACAGGACTTCGAGAAAGACAACCCTGGTGTGTGTGTCTTGCAGTCTAATCTTCTATAATAAACAGGACTTCGAGAAAGATAACCCTGGTGTGTGTCTTGCTGTCTAATCTTCCATAATAAACGGAACTTCGAGAAAGACAACCCTGGTGTGTGTGTTTTGCTGTCTAATCATCCATAATCACCTGGACTTCGAAAAAGATAAGACTGGCGTGTGGGTCTTGCAGTCTAATCTTCTATAATAAACAGGACTTCGAGAAAGACAACCCTGGTGTGTGTGTCTTGCTATCTAATCATCTATAATAAACAGGACTTTGAGAAAGACAACCCTGGTGTGTGTGTCTTGATGTCTAATCTTCCATAATAAACGGGACTTCGAGAAAGACAACTCTGGTGTGTGTGTCTTGCTGTCTAATCATCCATAATCACCTGGACTTTGAAAAAGATAACCCTGGTGTGTGTGTCTTGCTGTCTAATCTTCCATAATAAATGGGACTTCAAAAAAGACAACCCTGGTGTGTGTGTCTTGATGTCTAATCTTCTATAATAAACAGGACTTCGAGAAAGACAACCCTGGTGTGTGTGTCTTGCTATCTAATCTTCTATAATAAACAGGACTTCGAGAAAGATAACCCTGGTGTGTGTGTCTTGATGTCTAATCTTCCATAATAAACGGGACTTCGAGAAAGACAACCCTGGTGTGCGTGTCTCGCTGTCTAATCTTCCATAATAAATGGGACTTCGAGAAAGACCACTCTGGTGTGTGTCTTGCTGTCTAATCTTCCACAATAAATGGGACTTCAAGAAAGACAATCCTGGTGTGTGTGTCTTGCTGTCTAATCATCCATAATAAACGAGACTTCGAAAAAGATAACCCTGGTGTGTGTGTCTTGCTGTCTAATCTTCCATAATAAACGGGACTTTGAAAAAGACAACCCTGGTGTGTGTGTCTTGCTATCTAATCTTCTATAATAAACAGGACTTAGAGAAAGACAACCCTGGTGTGTGTGTCTTGATGTCTAATCTTCCATAATAAATGGGACTTCAAGAAAGACAACCCTGGTGTGTGTGTCTTGCTGTCTAATCATCCATAATAAACAAGACTTCAACAAAAATAACCCTGGTGTGTGTGTCTTGCTGTCTAATCTTCCATAATAAACGGGACTTCAAAAAAGACAACCCTGGTGTGTGTGTCTTGCAGTCTAATCTTCTATAATAAACAGGACTTCGAGAAAGACAACCCTGGTGTGTGTGTCTTGCAGTCTAATCTTCTATAATAAACAGGACTTCGAGAAAGATAACCCTGGTGTGTGTCTTGCTGTCTAATCTTCCATAATAAACGGAACTTCGAGAAAGACAACCCTGGTGTGTGTGTTTTGCTGTCTAATCATCCATAATCACCTGGACTTCGAAAAAGATAACACTGGCGTGTGGGTCTTGCAGTCTAATCTTCTATAATAAACAGGACTTCGAGAAAGACAACCCTGGTGTGTGTGTCTTGCTATCTAATCTTCTATAATAAACAGGACTTCGAGAAAGACAACCCTGGTGTGTGTGTCTTGATGTCTAATCTTCCATAATAAACGGGACTTCGAGAAAGACAACTCTGGTGTGTGTGTCTTGCTGTCTAATCATCCATAATCACCTGGACTTTGAAAAAGATAACCCTGGTGTGTGTGTCTTGCTGTCTAATCTTCTATAATAAACAGGACTTCGAGAAAGACAACTCTGGTGTGTGTGTCTTGCTGTCTAATCATCCATAATCACCTGGACTTTGAAAAAGACAACCCTGGTGTGTGTGTCTTGATGTCTAATCTTCTATAATAAACAGGACTTCGAGAAAGACAACCCTGGTGTGTGTGTCTTGCTATCTAATCTTCTATAATAAACAGGACTTCGAGAAAGACAACCCTGGTGTGTGTGTCTTGATGTCTAATCTTCCATAATAAACGAGACTTCAAGAAAGAGAACCCTGGTGTGCGTGTCTCGCTGTCTAATCTTCCATAATAAACGAGACTTCGAGAAAGACAACCCTGGTGTGCGTGTCTCGCTGTCTAATCTTCCATAATAAATGGGACTTCGAGAAAGACCACTCTGGTGTGTGTCTTGCTGTCTAATCTTCCACAATAAATGGGACTTCAAGAAAGACAACCCTGGTGTGTGTGTCTTGCTGTCTAATCATCCATAATAAACGAGACTTCGAAAAAGATAACCCTGGTGTGTGTGTCTTGCTATCTAATCTTCCATAATAAACAGGACTTAGAGAAAGACAACCCTGGTGTGTGTGTCTTGCTGTCTAATCATCCATAATAAACAAGACTTCAAAAAAAATAACCCTGGTGTGTGTGTCTTGCTGTCTAATCTTCCATAATAAACGGGACTTCAAAAAAGACAACCCTGGTGTGTGTGTCTTGCTATATAATCTTCTATAATAAACAGGACTTCGAGAAAGACAACCCTGGTGTGTGTGTCTTGCAGTCTAATCTTCTATAATAAACAGGACTTCGAGAAAGATAACCCTGGTGTGTGTCTTGCTGTCTAATCTTCCATAATAAACGGAACTTCGAGAAAGACAACCCTGGTGTGTATGTTTTGCTGTCTAATCATCCATAATCACCTGGACTTCGAAAAAGATAACACTGGCATGTGGGTCTTGCAGTCTAATCTTCTATAATAAACAGGACTTCGAGAAAGACAACCCTGGTGTGTGTGTCTTGCTATCTAATCTTCTATAATAAACAGGACTTCGAGAAAGACAACCCTGGTGTGTGTGTCTTGATGTCTAATCTTCCATAATAAACGGGACTTCGAGAAAGACAACTCTGGTGTGTGTGTCTTGCTGTCTAATCATCCATAATCACCTGGACTTTGAAAAAGATAACCCTGGTGTGTGTGTCTTGCTATCTAATCTTCTATAATAAACAGGACTTCGAGAAAGACAACCCTGGTGTGTGTGTCTTGATGTCTAATCTTCCATAATAAACGAGACTTCAAGAAAGAGAACCCTGGTGTGCGTGTCTCGCTGTCTAATCTTCCATAATAAACGGGACTTCGAGAAAGACAACCCTGGTGTGCGTGTCTCGCTGTCTAATCTTCCATAATAAATGGGACTTCGAGAAAGACAACCCTGGTGTGTGTCTTGCTGTCTAATCTTCCACAATAAACAGGACTTCGAGAAAGAGAACCCTGATGTGTGTGTCTTGCTGCCTAATCTTCCATAATAAACGGGACTTTGAGAAAGACAACCCTGGTGTACGTGTCTCGCAGTCTAATTTTCTAGAAGCTTGGGTGCATAGGCCAGTCCATTCTAAAACAGAGAGAGGAGATCCCGTCTCTAAACGGAACTATAGTACTGATGTTTTGAACTTTTAAGTTGGTGGACCTGGTAGGAAATGCGTAATGATACCAAGGATAAAAGCTGAAAATTAAGTCTTCGTACTCTCCTTCTTGAAAATGTGATCCTTCCAATAATTACAGTCAAGGCTTCAGGCTTGTGATTTACTAAAACAGACTAATTGGAGGAAAAAAATATATATATTGTCTATAGATCTTTGAGTAGGAAGACAATTATATCATTCAAGATATGACAGATTTCCAGCGTGTTATATCAGAAGCCATAAAGCAGGCGTCCCCTGTGAAATATCTCTATATTAACTATGCCATAAGATATTAACATTCCTCATTTAACGGGAGGCCTTTTATCTGTTTGAAATACATTATTCGTCCTTTTAGAGATAAACTGTATTAATATCCATTTGAGCAGGCTACTGCGGCCTAATGCATAGTAATTTTGGTTGGAGAGCTGCTATTTTAGAATAGGGAAATTACACAGCAATAAAAAGCTGAATGAACAGGGGAGCTGAAAAGGAGAGAATCGCATTCCATGCCAAATGAGGCAAGCAATCAGACGGCTTCTGAAAGAAGCAGATATCCTGTTATCATATGCAGGCCAACATCCAGAGCGGGTCATACAAATAGGGACTGACATGACCAAATATACTCAATGATTCCTAGACGATGAAATCGCCTACAGCTCAAGGAGGATACATATTTAACTACTTCTGAGTGCTTTGGAGTTAATCTGCATGCTCTACATGCATTCAAGTCATAAGAGAAGAAACAAGCTAAATATTTAAGTCACTCTAGTGTACTTGGGGGATTAATCGTGGCGCAATTGATAAAATTTTAACAGCGTGTGATGTCAGTTCATGTTGAGAAGCTAAAGCCAATGCAGCAGGAGAAGATGATATGAGGGTACCATCACGAAGCATTGACCGGGAAAGAACATGAGAATAAGCATTTTTCTTTGTGATAAAAGGTCATTCTTCTTATTATTATTATTAATTATTATTATCCCCTAATAACAACAATAAGTCTATCTGAATAATTCAGGGCATGACTGGGCTCTCGCACATACATTACACATTCTTCATGCTATGTTTCCTAGCTGAGCATGCGCTTTGTTCTTCTCTGTTGTTGAGTATCTTAATCTTTTGCCCCAGTTGAGCATGCTCTTTATTCTGCTTCATAATTGAGCATGCTCTTTATTCTTCTCTATATTTGAGCATGCTCTTCATGCTTCTAAATAGTAAAGCCTGCTCTTCATTTTTCTCTATAGTTGAGCATATTCTTTATTCTTCTCTATAGCTAAGTATGCTCTGTATTCTTCTCCATATTTTAGCATACTCTTTATTCTTCTGTATAATTGAGCATGCTCTTTATTCTCTCTAGTTGAGCATACTCCTTATTCTCTATAGTTGAGCATACTCTTTATTCTTCTCTATAGTTGAGCATATATTTTATTCTTCTCTATAGTTGAGCATGTGCTTTATTGTCTACAGTCGAGCATGCACTTTAGTCTTCTCTATAGTTGAGCATGCTTTTTATTCTCCTTTATAGTTGAGCATACTCTTTATTATTCTGTATAGTTGAGTATATTCTTTATTCTTCTCTATAGTTGCGCATAGTCTTTATTCTTTTCTATGGTTGAACATACTTTTTATTCTTCTCTATAGTTGAGCATGCGCTTTATTGTCTATAGTCGAGCATGCGCTTTAGTCTTCTCCATAGCTGAGCATGCTCTTTATTCTTCTTTATAGTTGAGCATACTCTCTATTCTTCTCCATTGTTGCGCATACTCTTTATTGTTCTCTATATTTTAGCATACTCTTTATTCTTCTCTCTAGTTGAGCATATTCTTTATTCTTCTCTATAGTCGAGTATGCTTTGTATTCTTCTCCATTGTTGAGCATGATCTTTATTGTTCTCTATAATTGAGCATGCTCTTTATTCTCTATAGATGAGCTTACTCTTTATTCTTCTCTATGGTTGAGCATACTTTCATCTCTATAGTCAAGCATGCTCTTTATTCTTCATTCTAGTTGAGCATACTCTTTATTATTCTCTATAGTTGAGCATGCTCTTTATTTTTCACTATAGTTGAGTATGCTCTTTTTCTCTATAGTTGAGCATATATTTATTTTTCTCTATAGTTGAGCATGTATTTATTATTTTCTATAGTTGAGCATGCTCTGTATCTTCTCCATAATTGAGCTAGTCTTTCTTCTCTATACTTAAGCGTGCTCATTATTCTTCTCCATACTTGAGAATGTTCTTTATTCTATATAGTTGTTCTATATTCTTATTTATATTTGAGTCTACTGATAATTCTTTTTCACCTCTGCCCTTGTCTCTATGGGGCATACAGTGATTTTTTTTCCCTATGTACACATAGTTTACACACGTCTGGGTCAATCCCATAGATAGCCACTTAACCTTGCGTATGGAAACCCCGGGACACCAGGGTGCCTATGTGAATACAAACTCCACGGTTGTACTTCAAACTTATGATTCACTACTGCAAGGAAAGAACGCTGGTAGTCATCTATGTAGAAAATACATATCATAAACTTTGCTAGTGATCCATTAGTGTTATTGGGATGAGAAACTTTTGTAATGGAAACAACACTTAAAGCGTATTTCTAATTATCAGCTGCTTGCCCAAGTGTTGCTCTGAAGCCACTGTGCAGAGGTTCCCATCCTTCCATTTAGCCGTGTGGTTGGAAATAGAAAGGAAAAATCTGTAATGCAGGAAACAAGCTTCTTTTAGCACTGACACGCTATTGTTTTAGCAAGTGTGCAGCCAGAGAAAGAGATATAAGGAATCTGGAGCTGACACACATTTTCCTCCCGACAGAAAACCCTGCCTACCATAATAATAACAGGAAGCCATTCATTTGCTTTATTCCAGCTGCTGGTTGCAACCATTAAAACCAGTTCCAGTTTCATTTCAATAATGATCATCTTCCTGTAACTTCCCAATCATGCATTTGTCATAATGCAGTTCATTTTCTGGTTACAAACAGATCCTGGTAATGAGGTAGTTTTTCACATTAGCAGCATAACTACATAATAAGAACATCTGCAGATCCCTTTTAAAGGGACAAGAGAGAGCGTCAATGAAAAAAAAACAAAAAAAACAGGGGGTTGTTAAATAAGACATAAAAGCCTTTTTCATATTTTTTTCTTCCTCCGTCGCTTGGACTTGAAGGAGTCTCGGCTCTGCCATCTGAGTGGATAAGCGCAGGTCGTAATGTGTAAAAATTAAATAAACTAAAATTAAATTGCTCGATTCGGAGACATTCCTCTAGAGGGTGTTAGCGATTTCAGTGACAAAGTGCTATTTGCTGACAAGTAGTTTACACATTAACCGCCAGAATCCAAGGGGGACAGATGCCAATAGCAATTATATCACCTTGAGGTTATTAAATGTCCTACTGATAAGTAAGTAGGTGAACTTGACCAGGTGTTAAAGACTGCTGTGTTCAAATGATTGTCTGGTAAAGAATGTCTTTTTATTCCCCTGATCGTCCTCAATCGGTTTGATTTCCAAAAAAAAAAAGAAAATAAGTAACATCTCGCTACGGAATTCAAACCGGCTATCCCCGAAAATGCCCAAGCTAAACGTCTTGACTAGTTCCACCATACAACTTTGCCAACTTTGATTTTTATTTTTTCTGAACAACTTACTAAAAAATCACGGACGGACAATATTTTCTATGGGCAAATTGGAATACCATTATAAATCCTTATGATAAGTGATACATGACTACAGCCTTTAATTCTGATATGAAGACATCAGATGCATTCACTGTAAACTGTTACAATCCAAATAATCTGTATAAGGCTATGTTCACACGTTGCATTTTTGCTGCTTTTTTTTTTCGCAGGCCAAACCTGCTCTCTTGGCTGTAAAGAAACTGCTTAAAAAAGCAGGTTTTGTTGAGTTTTTGCTGCATTTTTCGGCGTTTTTGCTGCATTTTGCTGAGTTTTTGCTGAGTTTTTGCTGCGTTTTTGCTGCATTTTGCTGCATTTTTGCTGAGTTTTTACTGCATTTTTGCTGCGTTTTTTAACTGCATTTTTGTCATGGTACATTTGTCTCTTGTGCATGCTGATAAAGTTTAGTGCATAAAAAAAAACCTGATTCAACTTTCTCAGGTTTTGGCACCAAAAATGCAGCAAAATTTGATCCCTACATTTTTTGCTGCGTTTTTGAAGCGTTTTCGCACTACCCATTGCTTTCTATGGATCAAAAATGGTGCAAAAAAAACACTGAAAGAAGTGACAAGGTGTGTGCATGAGATTTCTGAAAATCTGAGTTTGCTGGTACTGTAAAATGAAGCTGAAAATATGCATTAAAAAATGCAGCAAAAAAAACGCTGCAAAAACACAACGTGTGAACATAGCCTAATGTGTCTTCACCTTAAAAAAAAAATCACCTTGACGGACAGGTACAAAAAAGTGCATAATTTTTTGTACAGACCGTCTTCGAATTTCTAGACAGTTGGCAACTCAGATACACAAATATAGAGGGGAAAAAAAGAGATAAAAAAAAACCACATAAAAGATGCTACAATCTCACAAAATGCCTTTTTGGCCCCAACGCCACCCCACTTAGAAAAATAAAATAAAAAAAACTTGCACATAATGCTAAGTCTTTCACTTTATCATCAACTGTCTCTACCAAGTGCATTTCATCTATAAGAAATTCAGATGCTTGGGAAATTAAAATTTCAAAGATCTGCTGGAAAAAAAAAAAAATCAATGAGTTGAGATCGATGCTCATAGAAATTTCATGAACTTTGAACCAATGTGGGCATGATGATGAGAAGTGGTCGGAATCTCATGTTGCAGATAGTTCCCCCCGCACAGATGAAATACAGCCTATGGGGCTATGAAGTGGTATACATTTCACAAAGGCTACACTTTAATATTTTGTCAGACGGAAATAAAAAAAGAAAAAAGTAGAATGAAATTAATTTTTAGTCTATTTCGGTAACAAGTGCATAGATTGAGGGGAGGAAGGAAGAAAAAAAAAAGAATTCCTTTTTTTGCAGGTGACGAGTTGTAGAACAGGATCTTAAGAGCGCCTAATGCTTTGTACATTAACACTGCAAAGAAATGAAATCAGTTCCCTTTGCAGCCGATCGCAGGTGCAAATTAATATTGTAAAATGAAGATCAATACATGGACAGGGCAAAATCAATAGTGGCTAAATTATTGCTGCATTTTCCTCCTCATTCAAGATGAGTTGTGTTTTCCTCTCAAAGTCAATACTTTGCAGCTTTTCTCATTAATTTCTCAATAAATTTGGCAATGAATTTCAATCACAGGACTCGGCAGGGTAAGCCGAGCATAGTGAGGTGCGTAGGGAACACAAAAGGCATGGAGGGGCTGAAGGCA
The DNA here is from genome assembly GCF_046119375.1 of Phyllobates terribilis. Taxonomy (NCBI): domain Eukaryota; kingdom Metazoa; phylum Chordata; class Amphibia; order Anura; family Dendrobatidae; genus Phyllobates; species Phyllobates terribilis. Next base: position 405,220,140 of record NW_027362765.1, read on the forward strand.
TTATTCATTTGGAGTCAGCCTTGCTTGTTGAAGCAGCACTAATATCCTTGACTTACTAAGTCTACAACCTACAGGCTATTACAACCTATTTAGTGTAAAAATGTAAAAGAGGATTTGATCCTATTGTGCTCCATTTGACAGAGATCTGGAAACTGTACCTTAAAGAAAGGCAATTTTATTTTTATCCAATACAGTGTTTGAAAGCTTTGATCCCTATGGGCATTCCCAAAATCCCAATGGTGAATTCCCAAGGAAATGGTATTTTAGAAGGTTGTAAAGGCTTCCCGTTTAGCTGATGACACTGTAACAGGCCATACACATGAGATAGTTCTTGACCTAACCTTTGTTTGACTGACAGAACTCTCTCCCAACCCCCCATTTGCCAAGCGTTCATCTATTTTCAATGGGGAGAGAGGAGAAAATCACTGCCATGCATTTCTGGCAGTGACTTATCTCCAATGAAAACAAAAAGATTGGGCATTGATATTCCAACTACTCGGACCTTCTCTTCACCAACATCTTCTGTGAGGGCAGAGCAAGGAGACCCTTATACAGATGGAACAGAAGTCCAGTCCAAAATCGGCCGCTCAGCTGACTTTTATCCAATGTGTATGAGGGCCTTTAGATGCAAGAAACTAGTCGGGAGATCTCAATCCATTATGGATCTAGTTAGATACCAATGACTTATCTCCACCGAAAACAAAAAGTATGGGCATTGACATTCCAACTACTTGGACCTTATCTCCACCAACATCTTCTGTGAGGGCAGAGTAATAAGACCCTTATACACATGGAATGGAAGTCCAGTCCAATATCGGCCATTCAGCTGACTTTTATCCAATGTCCATGAGGGCCTTTAGGTGCAAGACACAAGTCAGGAGACATCAATCCATTATGGACCTAGTTCCAACATATTAGTAGCACCAGAGAGTCATGAAATCGTAAAGGGAAGGTTTTTGTCACCTATTCTGAGAGCAGCATAATGTAGAAACAGAGACTTTAATTCAAGCTATTTGTCATTTACAGGGCTGCTTGCTGTTGTTTTGATAAAATCCCTGTTTTATCAGCAGGATATTATCACTAAACCATCAGTAAATCCACTGCCAGGTAATCAGTTTTCTATATACACTGTATATAGGCAGAAAGCTGCCAATCAGTGATGTGGGTGGGGTTATACAGAGCACAGCATTCAGAGAACTGCTAGATCTGCAGCAGATAAAACTGTGATTTTGTCAAAATGATAGCAAGCAGCCCAGTAAATAACATATTGCTGGCATCAGAGCCTCTGCCCCTATATCATGCTGCTCTCAGATGGGGTAGCAAAAACCTCATGGAAGATTCCCCTTTAGGACTCTCCTGACCCTGCATGAACCCCAATTACCTTTAAAGATGGGATGGTGCCACCTAGTAGCTTAATAATAAAGTAGTTATAACCCGATATGCCTGTTTGAATAAATACCTGTATTTACCATAAAATAAGTTTTTATGGGGCACCTTTCTTAGAATTCTTGTGCAGTTCCTCCGATATTCCTTCTAAAAATATTTACATAAATTGACAACTGGGTGTTACCTTTTTCCTTTGTCAAAAGGGAGTGTTCTCTACACAGTCTTCCACTATGAGCACTGATTGGATGGTGTCAGATTGCATAGGGACATGCCCACCCCCCACTGGCAACACCCAGTTCTCAATTTATTCTAAGATTAATAACAGAAGAAAGCCATGATGTTCTAAGAAAAGATTCTGGAGAATAGGTGTTTTTTTTTAACGGGACCTATCATTTGCTACATTTATAAATTATCTCTTCCATCGTAAATATTCAAAAAAGTTGAAAAAAAAAACTGATTAAAAATATCAAACAACTTTATATATTACACATCTTGCAAAAAAAAACAGACTTTTACTCAAAAATGGGAAACGGAAACTTTAGGTATAAGCCTAGCTCAAGGCAGCAACCTATAATCTGCTAACTTGCCGAGTTGCATAAATAAATGAATACGCTTGCCAAGGAATGATTGACATTTGGCCCGAGAACCTCTCCTGTCATGGACGACTTGAGTGATGCTGGAACCTAAGCTGTTGATGACTTGGTGTATACACACTTATATATGAATGACGGTGACTGGAAGCTGAATAGAAGCAGACCGGAAAGCCTTATGAGACTTTGGTTAAAAAAGCTTGATGTGGACTTGATGCCGAGGACAGTTATATCATTGAAAGGGACAATCACTAAATCATGGAAATGTCGTGTGACACTAAAAAAAAATTGTAGCTGCTCGATTTTCCTGTTACACAAAGGAATTTCCTGGTGGATGGCTATTGTATTGTGCGGGAACAATTCTGTTTACACTTCGGACACATGATGTTCATTTATAGCTTATTATGGTGCCAGAGAATCGGCCAATCCCAGCCCCGCAGGTACGGAGCACCATGTAATAAAATGGGCTATCAGTTGCACTAACTTTACAGTGAACACTTTGCCTTTTGGCAAAATGTAATACAATATCTGAAACAGATGCTAGTGTCGGATTATACCAGAGCCGTACAACAGATACAACACAAAGAACTGAGGCCAACTAGGGATAAGACTTGTGGCAACATTTATGAAATATGTGATTTTTCATTTGTAATACAAATATTCCTTGAAGAACTTCATGTAAGCAAAACTTCTGATTCTCATGAAGAACCTCAAATAGACCAGATCTATGGGGTCTACCACATTATCCCACCTTCATGTTTTATAATGCTGACCAGACCAAGTCTGATGTAGTACGAAGTAACATACATATCGGGTATCCTTGAGTTTCTTTATGATTGACCCCTCATTAAAGAACCTCAGGCCTTCTGAGTTTTCATGTATTTTTATGACTCCATTCTAAAAACTGTTCAGAATAATAAGCAAGATTATATGCCGAGGCTTCCAACACTCAAGGTGTCTAACACAGATATTAAAGTTGGTCCACAGAGACAATCCAAGCATGTTGTATACCGGAAAGTTTGCTTCCTATGACCATCTAAAGGAAGCCATTCTGGAAGTCAACGTCCAACCATTGCAACATGACTAGGGATATTACCCAACCAGAAACCTATCTGTAGACAGGAGTTTCTGATTATTGCCCCTTGTCATTATTGGTGGGCTAAATGAAATGACTTTGAGAAGGTCTCTAATAGGTTTTATTACTTTTTTTTTTCCTGGAGGAGAGATGATTTGCATACTTTTTTTTCCATTGATCATTGCCTCCAAGACTCCATTCTTGATCTGGATCTCCGTAGTAAGAACCAGTTGCACCCAAAGTCAATATGGGCATCTATTGTGATAAAACAATTGGGAAAGAACTTATAGAACTAATTTGAAATGATACTAGAGCATTTTAATTAAGGCATATATCTATGCATGCCACCATAAATGTATTGTCTAATCCAGGGGTGAATATACCATTGGTGCACTGTGCAGCTGAACAGGGACCCAAGAGGTAAGATGGCCCTCTTCCCCTCCAAATGAGGCTGAATTGTGCAATATGATGATCTTTTTGGCTGCAAAGGGCCCAAATAGTGTTCTTGCACATGGGTCCTTTTCTGTACATGTCTGCCACTGGTCCAATCCTAGACATTTTTTTAGAAGCAGCTTTCAATGGTCTAGAAGAATAAAATGAGCAATGCACACCTTATCGACCCTCTGCCGCTCCCTTACCGATGCCACCACTCCCTGCCGTAATCATACACTGGTCTCTACTCACCCAACTCTGGTGATGCTGACATGTGACAACTTCAGCCAATCGCTGGTCACATCGGTGATCTCTTTTGTGGGATTTGCTGTAGTCACATGTTGTTGTGACCGAAGTCCGGTGACCAGGGAGGTGTTGGCAGCAAATCCGGAAGGGGATTAGTAAGGTGTTTTTTTACTCTTTTTGGTATTTTGGATCATTGGCCTTTTTAAAAAAAATATTGGGTTGGACAAACCCTTAGAAGTGTTATTCAGCTGTTATTGGGGGTCACAGTCAATCAGTAAGGGTGTTGTGAATTGAACCCACACCAATTTAATATTGATAGCCTATGCTACCCTAAATTTGATGAACTGGATAACTTCTTTAGGTCACCTATTAGACCTTAACCATCTTGTCCGAAAATGAAGGAAACTGATGGTCAACACTGAACTCAATGAAAACAGAGGACCTCGTAAAGATTCTATTTTGTATTTCGAAATCCATCAAACTTTGTTAATTTACCAGAAATAAAACAAGATATAGATATCTGATCCCCAAAACATCCCAGCATGTATTGATTGGAGCCTGAATGACCTCTTTGTCCTTATTTTAAGACAAATGACTGTCTACATTATGTCAGTTTTGGAGTAACAGAGTCGATACCTTCACCTTGACTTGGAAAGTTCTTGATTTATCAGTGGTCCGGAGTTACCAAAACTTGAAAAGAAATAAAATACAGCATCCTATCATGAAATAGAAAAAGCCTCTTGGTCACAGCAGCCACACAGTCAGGGAAATAATAAAAAAAAAGTAAAAGCGAGATAGACAAATGTGTCTTGTTAGCAACAGCCAAAAAGCGCTTGACTTGTACTAATAACAAAAAGGCTATGTTGGTCACTATGGGTTCAAAGACGAAGCACCCTGTCACCAACTAGCTTGGAAAATTAGCAAATAATGTTTCCTTTCCTTGATAAATGGCAGACAGTTCCCTCTCACCAATCATTTTTTAACATTTTGATGCATGTCTACGATCCCGCCGGAGGAACAGAAAAGTTTACCGGCCCTCAATTTTCCGATGATGAATGGGACACTGTAAATGTGCGATTTCTATATGAGGTATAGTTCATTTTAAGCAATTCTAGTAAATGCGTGTCACTGATTAGGACAAATAGTCTGCTTGTGCAATAGCACGAATGCTATGTCTTATTCCTCAGACCTCCTCTGAGACATTGAACAGGAATGGTGGGGTGGGGGGTTAGAAACAAGGACAAAAATATTAAGAAAATAAAAGATAAGTCAATCTATAAAATTGTAAGAAGCCAATGTATTCCTCGCCACAAATCACTTGCGGTAAATTGTGTTTTTTTTTGCATATTTGTAGATAGATAGTTCTTGAAATCTTAAATTGTCCCCTGTGTCCTTTTTGGAGATGTTTTGTTAAAAGGCAACAAACAAAAGGGCACCGATTCATTTAATATTTCATGCAGACAAGTAATATACCATTGTCAGCTTGATCAATGTGTTGCCAATAGAGAAACAGCAAAGAACAGCTGCAGACCGGTCAGGTTCACAACAAAAGACATTGCAGGACACACATAATACCGGAGATCTAGAAAATAATGCCATGGAGCTATAATTACAAAACACAAATCTCGGCCAGGCAACGTGCTCGGGACAGCAACTCTAGGGCAGCTCAATGATATTTAAAGCTGTCTAGAACATTGGGGGGAAACGAAAGGTTAATTGGGAACTTTTTTAATGCAAAATATACTTTTGTGGTTTGGCTGTTGACATCATTTAAATACTGGCCTTTGGGGTCATTTATAGTGGAGCAGAATTTTTTAACATGATATCCAATAATTTAGCAGCAATCACGCGGATACTTTTCTTTCTTTACCTAAATTATTGGACTAGCTGACCCCCATCCTCATCACTTGGAGGGATTATGAATAGCTCAAACTTTATCTAAAACAGTTCTTTGCTTTTTGTTCTGAATGGGACGAGGTGACCAGCATCCACAAGGGACGCCGGTCACCAGTGACCACAATGGAGGTAGCATGGAAGTGTCTAGATGAGTAGAGAGCACAGTTTTACACCAGTTTTTACACTCCTTAATGGGGTGTTTTTAGGGGATGCTTAGTTAGGATGGTAAATAACAAAGAATCCGGTATCAACTATCCAACTCAGCCCAAGTGTCCTGTTACTTATGGACGAGTTTTTCCATCAGACAAACAGGATCTCGGGTGCAGCACCAGAAAGTCAATCCAAAATTTGCCAGAAAGAAAAAGAAAGGTGGCACTCACCGTCCCTGGAAAGATCCTTTATTTCTCAAAAGTTAAAACAGACGCAGGAGAGTTTTGTGGAAACGTGGTGGGCGACGGCGTTTTGCGGCCTGCTGCACTTCAAGGAAACTCAGGACGGTGCGAAATGGCCATCGTCCACCATGTGTCCACAAAACTCTCCAGCATCTAGGTTTTAACTTTTGTGAAATAAAGGATTTTTCAAGGGACGGTGAGTGCCACCTTTCTTTTTCTTTCTGGCAAATTTTAGTTAGGATGGTAGCACACTAACTTAGTGATATTAGAAGCACTAAACTTAAATGGAAACCATCATATTAGACATGTTGTCAGATCTGTCAGCAGGATGCCATAGAGCAGGATGAGTTGAGAAGATTGATATATAACTTTGTGGGAAAAGAGTCATAATTTATTCATTTAAATCCCTGCTCTTTCTATATTTAGCAGTCCAGTGGGCGGTCCTACTCACTGACACAGAGATTAGTACTGCCCACTGGACTCCTAAGTATAGGAAGTGCCGGATTTAATATAAAATACAAGTTATACAGGATCTTTTCAAACTAAACGCTATATTAAACTGCTCAGCTCCTCCCGCTCTATAAAATGATGCCTTCAGATCAGAGATTGGGTTCTACATGACAGGTTCCCTTTAACAGATCTACCATTAGACACTGCGCTATAATTAATAATTGCTCCCTATAAAATTATGCATTCATACCAAACTTATCGTGAGTCATCTATCAGTCATCGCTCCTCAGTTGTCTGGATTATTAGGCAGTTTTATGATAGAACCAAATACCAGAGTTTTGGATTTGCCATATTATGGGAAGCCGGTCCTGCTCTAACCTTATTCACATTGAGGTCATTTTTGATACATGGTAAGGTTCTAATACTAGAGACAGTATAGGACCGTCCCGATTTGGATACACCTTGTCGCAGTGGGATGGCTTTAATCCTTTTTTTTTTAATAAAAAACAGTGTTTACTAAGTGCCCTATGTTATTTATATACGCCATTGCTTTTTACTTACTTACAGCAGGGTATATGTTCATTTTGTTTCTATCTTGAGTTTTATGATAGAACCAAATAGCAGAGTATGGGATGCCTGATTAAAGGTGTTTGTGTTGCTAAATAAGTGTGAATATTCATATTATATATTTGTTCATATTTTTTTTTTTACCTAAATGTACCCCAGAATCAGACCCCATGTCCCAGCCGTACTGCAGAGGCCAGAGCGTACAGTTCTCCGAACAAATGAAGTAGCTGTGAATTATGATAGAATAAAAATCCTATGATTTGTGGGAGGTAATTAGCAGTCATTTGCTCAGCGAATACAAGTTATTTGTTTAAAGTGCGCTGACCTATGAGACAGCTAGTTTGTCTTGCCTGTGATGGGAAGGACTATTGACTCCAAACTGTGTGGCGGTGTCAGTGATAGAATCACATTTGAATGCGCACAAAAGATCATTAAAGCGGCCACTTCTCATGTTTCTCAAGTGGAATAGGAGATAAACTGTGTCATGTGCTGCAGGCCAGAAATCAAATACATATGTTACCAGAGGAGATATTATTGAAAGTGAAATGGAAGCATTGTGCAGGGTATATAGACGACATCCTGCTGTAATAGAGAAAGCATTTCCTTAAAAATATTCAAAAATTCTACTAGTAATTTAAAAACTTCAAAACAGCCGGGAGAAATAAAAATGGCCAGCTTTATAGGTCACCCAGATTTCCTCGTATTGAAAATGGCAAATCAGCCAATATAGTAGCAGGGAAGAAATCATAATCTAACAAGGTAAGTTTGCCATTCAGAAGTCTGGAAAAAATGGATGATGACTCTAGAAACCATAATAGTATCAGATGCCTTAAGATGACCACACATTAGACTTATGTAAGCCAACCCCACCGATATCGATGGGTTCGGCCGACGATCTAACGTGAATGGGGTCACTGGCCAAATGATGGTCAAGAGTAATGCCAAACAGGTATGTCCAATTTCGGACTACTGGTCGAATTGTTCTCCTTGAGATAGGCCATTAGCCGACATGTCAGTCAGTGGCTTTCTCATAGAGAATACAGAAGTACTCGGACGCATGAGCGCTCCTGTGTATGAGAGAGTCAGCTGAGATGACTGTCAGTCATCTTTCGTCCGACGGACATCTAATGTGTATGGCCGGCCTTATATAGATGGAAGAGAATGACTCAAAGGATACGTAGATGTGAAAAGTCAAATAAATAACTTTTAAGACTTTGCCTTAGCTATGGATTATTTTTTTTGAGAACTAAAAAGGGTTTCCACAAATAATTGGATTATAGGCCCCCATACACATTTGATAACAGTTGGCCAACTCCACCCATATTGGCAAGTTGGACAGACAGTCTAATGTATATGGGAGCTTCCTAGCTATCCCCTGGCAGGTGATGACAGAGGAGAGGAGGATCGGCCCATTGGACTTTCAACTGAGTTTTCTTGTTGATCTCCCTGAAGATCAGCCACCGCCAGAGGAACTTGGTAGCAGATCCCTTGCAGAGAACACACGAATGCTCCTATGTACAGGGAAGAAGGGAGAAATAGCTGTTGGCCAAATGATCAGTCGCCTGACAACTATCTACAGTGTATGGGACTTTTACACTAAATATCAACCAGTGACCAGAACAGGTGCCTGGGAATGAATTTCCCAGCCCATTCAGGTTAAAATGGCCACACTCAGAATCACAGTCTGGACCATTGGTAGGTTCTACCATGATACAATGTAACCAGTAACGTCAAGGTCTCGATTCACATCAAACTGGGCACCACCAGACTCTGTGGAATTTAGAGCTTGAGAAGAACAATGTGTTCAGCCAAACGTAGTCCTGGAAGCTGCCTGCACTTTATAAATACTCTGCTTGATGGATGTAGTGTTGTGTTTGAATTGGAGAAGATATATCTTCAACTTTAGGAGAAACTTTTTCACAAATTCATTTATTAGAACGATTTCCTGACATTATGAATGTGCTGCTCAGCTCCACTTTCCATATTTAATCAATGGATCAGCATGTGCTTCCAAAAAAATTCAGAGCCAATATAATCCTCCAGTGAGGGCTTTATGTTGTCTGCCTTGTTTATACCTAAATTAATAATGGTCCTTTTGTAATCTATCCAGTATTGATAACAGGGGCCTTACATATAAATGGGATGGAGTCAGTATCCCAGATTTGAAGATCATTTTTCAAGAGACCATGGACCATTTCATAGTTCCATAAAAGCTATGACCTGTTCAGATCCAGAATATGGTACCCATGGGGGTATGAGGGATTGTGATCTCATATGGAGACAGGAAGATGTTTCTTATCTTAGATTCCATATGAACCACCCGATTGAGAAATGTACATGCTCCACCAGAGAGGAGACTACCAGAGTATTTCCCCTAGAAGGGAGATTATATCACTAATATAATTTCAATCTATGAACCCTTCATTGAGGCTCCTTGGATGTAACTCAGTTTTGTGCATGTCATCATAGCCGAAAAATATATCCGCAGTAGTCTTGGGCAGCGGTGTAACTATTGGGGTCAAAATGGATGTAGTTGTGATCTGGACTTGAAGTCCAAGACTCATCACACATGGACCCGTAGCTGAGCAGTAAGGACTTTGAGTCCTTTAGTGCTTACATGCTCATTGGTTGCCATTAGGACAGGAGAGCGAAGAGGTCATTTTCTTTGGAGGGTCCTGTTTTGGGCAATGCTAAAATTATTCATCTGATCTGGAGTCTGGCTTTGGTGTCTGACCTGGGGTTGGAATGAAGGATTTCATAGATAGCAGTCAAACGATCATTCGGCCAACAACTATCTCTCCCATACATAGGAACGCTGGAGCCAGCCATTGGAGATCCAGTAGGTTGGATATGTCTCTCTCCCAACATCATTTGTCCAGACAGAGTCAAGAAGCCCCAATACACATTAGACTAGTTTCGCTGGGTTCGGCTGACTTTAGTCTAATGTGTATGGGGGCTTTTAAACATCTGGTCTGGGGTGTACTTTAACCCTAGAACGCATGACCATAAAAATCTACTTTTTCACATACCTGGGGCCTTTTAGGCCCATGTGCAAATAACATGGAATAACTCAAACAAAAATGACAAACAACTATATACATGAAGAATACCTAGAGTTTCAAAATTCTAACTAAAGTAATTTTGCAGAAAATAGAAAACAATTAACACGGCGGGCCTGCGAGGCCCCAGGTATGCGTTCTAGGGTTAAAAGGGGGGGCTTTCAAAGTTTGTCATGGTGCCTAGCTTACTTTTCTTTTTAGATGTATTTTAATATGTTTTCACTACAATGTTACATTATTAATATGATAACGCTCATAACGAATAGATGTAATGTAACCAACCCATAGTGAGCGGACAGCAGACATGAGGAAGCCTTTTTAGTGACACTCTTGGTCTATATTCAACGTAAATCACACATAACAATTAATGTAAAGTAAAACACGTCATTCATACTCCAGATCCTTGGTTATATGGCGGTATCAAGTTAAACATTCCTAGTGCACGTAAATGAATCACATTTCGGAGAAGTTATTATTTTACAGATTTTCTCATATCTAGTAATTACAATGCATCATGCCCCAACACTGAGACCAGTTCATCAGTATACAGCCCGGAATCAACTCAGGATACACAGTGGCCCAACAAATTCTCCCTTTTAAATAAGGTTTGCTATATTACTAATACAATTCCGGCTTAAATTAAAAAATACATCGTAAGACCCCCACCTCCTTCTACTCCCCTCGCTGTGTGATTAGTAAAAGAGCAGACTGATCCAATGTTACTTAGTACCAGTATATCGCCACTTATTCGCTTCAATCTAGAAGGCAATATACTATTAACTGGCAATTACATACAGAATGATTGTTAATTCTTCTCTTAAGTGCAAGCTGCTTGGAAACTGTTATCTCTCTCTCTAATTTTTGACCTTCTTACAACAGGGTGAGGTGCACTGGGAATACAAAGGACCTGTAGAAAATAGCTGGACATGTCATTTGTGACTCACTCTTTTAATTCACCGTGCTAATCAACTGAACTGCCACATTCTCCCAAGGTAATTGTATCTTTATAATTGTTGAAAGGAGCAGGCAATACAGAACGGATAGTCTGGGGTTTGTCCTTTCTTAGTATAATGAGAAACTGTGCCGTCAGTATTTGTTACTGTAAGAACCTCGAAAAATAAAGAGGACCTTATTCTCCCTCTATTTACTGAGCACTTCAGATTTAAGTACTTTATAAAGCGCCTGGTTATCACACCGCTCTCCCCTTTCATTATCTGGAGGCCTCGTTGCCCTATGGTACATCTCATACTGAGAAGGTTAAATGTTACTGTGGCTGAGAACACAATATACTGTGATAGGAACCAGATGCTCACAGTACAACATCCCTCCTCTACTGAAAAAAGAAACAACACGTCATTCGCTGGGTCGAAAAATTGCAGCCCCATCATGAAAAATGTTATTAGCAGCGATACATTTACGTTGCATATCAAACATGTAAATCGATAAGGTTTATGGGAACTTACCGGTATAAACAAATCTTCCAGGGGCGCCTTTACAGAATTGCTTGGATTTGTAGGAAAGTGTGACTTCGACAACGCCGGGAATGTGTCTGGGTGGGGTTTGGACTCTTATGGCATGGGGTGTAATCAGCTAATAGGGATGAAGATGGAAATAAAAATAAAGTATTAGGGATCAATATATCTTCCACAAAGGCACAATTTAACTCTGTTATTTATTATTTTTTATTTAACTCTTTGAGGCTGCTTGAGTCTATTTCTGTTTCCATTTTAAGATGCAATAGACTCGCTACGTAGATGATTTCCTTGACTATTGTGACTAATTAGCAATTCAGTTCTGCTATATCTATATATACAGGGGTGCCTTTACAGAATTGCTTGGATTTGTAGGAACTTCGACAACGCCATGAGTGTGTCTGGGTGGGGTTTGGACTCTTATGGCATGGGGTGATAATCAGCTAATAGGGAGGAAGGAGAGGAAAACAAAAAAAAAAGTCTTAGGGATCAATATATTTTCTAAAAAGACACAATTGAATGTTTTACTTAAGTCTTTGAGGCTGCTTCAATTTTAAGATGCAAAAGACTCGCTACGTAGATGATTTCTAATTAGCAATCCGGTTCTGCTATATCTATATATACATCAAAAAAACTCCTGATAGACCAAAAGATTTGCTAGGGGAGGAACAACTAAAATAGTCTGCAAGTTATCCTTGAATTGGGTTTGCAGGAAAGGCCACAGGGCACGATTCGCATGAAAATTGCCTCCATATGGCAACACCCATGCCTGCTCCTAGTAATTTTTAACACTAATTGGTCAATTGTGCTGAAAGGCCTGTTGTGGATTTCCACTAGGGGGCCTAGACGTGCCTTGGTTTGCATTGTCCGAGCTCTCCCACCACATGGATAAAAAGATAGTTTGATATAAAGCCTCTTGATACCACTTGTCAATTGACTATCGACATCTCGTTGGTGGAAACGCGCGCTAGTTCAAAAGCCGGCTGATTCCTATGTCTTACCTCGCTCCACACCAGCATCGTTCCAAATACCACTTGTAAACCATCAAAGAAATTATCTCCAATAATGATGACGGTAGCTCCACCAGTGGTCCAGCCTTCACTTGGACTGATCGCTTTTATGCATGGTGTAGCTGCTTGTATGGAGGGAGGATGGGTTGGAAAGAGAAGAGGAGAGAGGGAAAAGAAATAAAAAAGTAGAGAGAGAGGAACGTTAGTTTTCTTATTTCCTCTAGAACGTACCCTCAATGGCAAATGACAAATCATGTTCCAAAGCAAAAAAAAGAGTGTATAACAAAGATATATAAAAGAAAGAAAAGAAAAACAAATGCATGAAGGTTTTTTTGTTTGTTCAAGGCATCCATAAAATAAAGAAAGGAACAGTCATACATCAGCATGGAAATGTATTTAAAAGGGAACTGTTACATGTTTTATAAAGCAAAGGCCAAGTAGATTGCCAGTGAGTAAGAAAAATGGCTTAATACGGCAAATTACGTGTCAAAGCAAATATGGCTATTACAAATGATTAAGCGCCACGTGCATGTGGCATGTCGATTTATCTGCTTTACTGTACAGATCTAAGCACAGTCAATCACAGGCTTGTTGAATGAAATGGAACAGCAAATGTGCAGAATTTGGATTCTATATAAGCAGCTAATTGGGTTGGGTGATTTTATTTTTTTTATTTTTTTATTTTTTTTTCCCCCATCAGCGATCTTTGCCTTTGGTTCAAAACTTAATTTTCTTCCACCGTTCTATAATTACTACTTTTCAGTTTTCATGTTGGGGGAAAAAAAAAAAAAAAAAAATCAAAAGCTCTATATTAATACTTCTGTCAAAGGTACACATTTTACATCTAATATTGTTTGTCGACATGAATCCCTGGGCCATTTACTTGACCTCTCTTTGTCTCTAGAGTCTTCACATTTGCATGAGTTATTACAATGCTCTGGTGGGGTAAGCAGCACAAGCCGCACTAGTCACTCCAGGCTCACAGCAGCCTGTAAAACTGTGGCGAGGCTGGGGCTGAAGGCTGCTCAGCCTCTGTGAGGATGGCTTTGTTCTTCACTTTGATCAGCCTTTCTTTTACACGGTGTTGACAGACCTTTTTTACCAGCTTTGATGGTCTTTTGTATGCTGACTTTCATGCAAAGGAGCAGATGCTAAGATATACACTTTCCCTATTACAAGTAAATTCCCTTCCTCGATATCTCACCTGCAGGGGTTGGTTTGACAATACTGTATTATTGATTGTCCTCAAGACAATATAAATGCTCCTTTTGTTGTCCTTCCTATACTGCTGTCTCTTCGGAGAGCGCCACGCTCACTGACATCTACTTAGCATGCGGCAATGGATGCTCCGTCTCGGTTATACGAATGTGATGACTTGGGGTATGGGTCTAGGCTTCAGGACATTGAGTTAACGTTCAAGAGGACCTGTCACCATTCTCGACATGCTTGTTTTAGTAAATGCTTGCATTCCCCCTCAATTAACAATTCCGGAACAACTTTTCTCATAACTCTGTGTTCTACCATCCCTCTGTTATTCCTCCTGAAACTGTCACAACTGGATGACATTATTCTCTTTTTCAAAGTGGGTGGTGTCCCTGAACATTCTGCCCTGATTGGACAGTATCGGTGTACAGGGACACACCCCCAAGTGATAACATCCAATTGGGAATTATTATTTTTTTCAACATTTTTAAGAGGAATAACAGAGGAACATCACAAAAAAAATTATCCAGAAATTTTAATATAGGTATTTACTAAACATGCCAGGAAAGGGGACAGATCATATTTTAAGAAAACTTATTTCTACAAAAATCAACCCCATGATCATCTGCTTTTTTCTACTATCTTTTGACATTTTTATGAGTTAGTCAATAGCTTTGTATAACAGGTATCCAAGCATCTTAAGTTATAACCCTGTGTTCTACCATCCCTCCGTTATTCCTCCTGAAAATGTAACACCTGGATGACATCATTCTCCTTTTCAAAGGGGTGTGTCCCTGAACATTCTGACACTCTGAGCCCTGATTGGACACTATCAGTTTACAGGGACACACCCCCAAGTGATAACATCCAACTGTGAATCTTTTTTTTTCTAAATTTCCAAGAGGAATAACGGAGGTAGAAAACAAAAAATTATCTAGAACTGTTAATATAGGTATTTACTAATCATGTGGTGACAGGTAGAAATGATTGAAGCCAAACTGTAAATACCTATATTAACAGTTCTAGATAATTTTTTGTTTTCTTCCTCCAAACTGTAAAGTTCGAGGTTCGCACCGGACACCTAGTGTCCCTTGCTGGACTTCGAACACAGACTTCTCCTGGAAGGCCATTTTAGTATTCGGGAGTTTGGGGAGAGAGACTCTGTGGGGATACTCTGCTTCCTTTGGCAGCCCCCTAGCCCTTACTACGACCATTTTACAGCCCTTTCACAGCACAAAAATGTGAGTCCCCATTGAGTTCTATAGGGTTGGGCTCGGGTCAGGTTCGGGTTCAATTCCGGTACCCGAACCCAACTTTGGACTAAAGTTTGGTCGAACCCGACCATCCACGGGTCCATCCATCCCTAGTGACAGGTCCTATTTAAAGTAAACCTATTATACAAGAATCAGTTCTGTAATCTAAATTTTTCTAAAGTCTGTTGATATTTTTATAAGAGTCACTCAATAGTTTCGTATAATAGGTATCCAAGCATCTTATCTCATAACTCTGCGTTCTGATATCCCTCTGTTATTCCTCCTGAAGATGTATAAATAAATGAATAACTGGGTGATACAATTCTCCTTTAAAAGGGGGCATGTCCTTACACATTCTGACACTCCCTGCTCTGATTGGACAGTGTCAGAGTGGTCAGGGACACACCCCCAACTCATAACACCCACTAGTGATTTTTTTTTCTAAATTTGCAGGAGGAGAAGAACAAAAACATATAAATTTCTCCAGAACTGTTATTTTACTAAGAAGGTATATTTTTACTATACAGGCCAGGATTGGTGAGAGTTCCCCTTTAAATTAAAGCTACGTCAACAAAAATCAACCCCGTAGCCAAATACTTATTTATTAACATTTTTTTGATGTTTTTACAAGAGTTACTCGAGAGCTGTGTATAATGGGTCCTCAAGCCAAGTAACAAGGCCCAGGTGTCTCGAAAGCAAACACGTGCGAGGAGCTGCAACACAGGGGCTGAACGCGGGTCCTCGTCCTAACTAACACTATGGCTAATCACCACTCGCTATTGTTGTTTGGAGCACTCCAGACATGCCACCTTCCTTTGTTTGCTTTGACGTTAGACCAATGGAGGTTATATTTGCTTATTCTATGTGCACATCCCTCTGCAACAGAGGAACAGAGCACACACTGAGAACCTGCCCTTAACTAGCGCTGTTGACTTCATGCTAATAAGTTCATACAAATTTTCATTTCTGAGGCTTCCGAATGACATTTGCTTTTCTTAATTGCATGGAGAGCATTTGAAAAGGATCAGATCTCTAAAGACTGACAAGTCTCCACACAGGGAGTGACCTTCATCAGCACAGCCAATTATGGCAAATAATTCTTCCACTCCCCCCCCCCAAAAAAAAAGAAGAAAAATTACAGTAAACAAATTTACTTTGGAGGTTAGAAAAAAAAGGAGGGAAAAAAAAGTCGAAATCTATGGCAGGCACAAGAGGTTTTCTATCTGGCAGCTGGGACTCACTGAAAACACAGATTGTCTAGGAAGTTCTAGTGCCTGGGAGTGGGAAAAGAAACAGAAGCTGGCTCGGGATATTCCGATAGCCGTCCTCCGCCTGCTTGTATTTGCATACATTTCAATGCACATATAGAGGAGGAACATGTGTTCTATGGGAACCATAGCAAAATGAATTACACAGACAGTGTTAGAGATCTAATGATATACGTGCACAATACACTAAAACAGAAGAGTAGGGAAAGAGGGAGGGAAAAAAAAAAGGCAAAGCGTTCATATCCCAGGGCTGTACGTTGGGGTGTTGAAAGCACAACCCACACACATGGCACAGCCTGATCCCATCTTATCCCACAGAATGCCACAACTATATCATTAAAATCCCCAAACCATTACTTGTGCGCTTTTTGCTTAATTAATAAGAGAGTAACTTTGATATCCGGTTGGTGTCAACTACTCGTTTCATGTTCATTAATTACGGACAAGAAGTAGATTTGTCATATTTTACTATCCACGCCATGGAAATATTCATTTCGGTGTCAATATTTGGAGAAATATTTTAAAAAATTTCTTTATTCACGTCGGCGTCAATATTTGGAGAAATATTTGAAAAATTTCTTTATTCACGACGGTGTCAATATTTCGAGAAAGATTTAAAAAATTTCTTTATTCACGACGGTGTCAATATTTCGAGAAATATTTTAAAAAATTCTTTATTCCCGACGGTGTCAATATTTACGTTTTTGCTTGTTTCTTTAGATAACTTTTTGCAGTCTGGTTACACTGCCTTTTTTTGTTGTTTTGTTTTGCTTTTTTATACTTTTGTTTTTTTCTTGATCAAGTATTTTTTTTATTAGTAAACATCTTCATTATAGCAGTTTTGATTAATCAGCAGAGTCTCTGGAGTAATATCACAGAATTTGTCACCTTTTTCTGAATTCACAATATTGAGACACTCAAACAGGCCTAATCTTGCCTCATGAAGACTCCTTTGTTCTGCCTGCTAAAATGTCTTGTAATTGTGCTTAGGATGTCCAGATGGCTGGCTGATACTCCAGCTGATAGGATTATACCTTTTACCTCTCTTAGGGCCATCTGTTCTCTTTAACTCACTAAAACCCTGCAGCCTGGATTCAGTTGTCATTATTGCATAAACCTAACTGCATTACAAGTACTTGGCATGCAAATCAGTTCTGTGCTGCAGGCCTGGTGGTGCTGTGATAGAAGTTGCTTAAGGTTTAGGCTATTAGTACGTGATTTCTGCAAAAAAAAAAAAGTGACAAGGAAGAAAAAAAAAACTAACACTGTGAAACATGAAATTTTCAAATTTATTTATTTATTTATTTTTTACTGTTTGCTTCATTTTTTTTCCACCGTTGCAATCACTTGCCATGCTTTGCGAGAACAGAAGATATTCCATGGCAGACGTCCATTGGAACAGCAGGGGGAATTAGTTTACTTGGAAATGGTCTTGGTTGAGTGTATACATGCTGCTGGTGAACATTAGATTATTGGATAATGAGGTGTTAGCAGGGGGACGATTCATGCAGGTACATATTATTATTAATATATTTAACCTGCTTTTAGATTACTGCACATAGCAAAACTTTAATTTATACATTGTTTTTTTAAACTAGATAAACTGGAAAGCGCGGTTATTTTTTTTTCTATTTTTTTTTTATTTCATTTTGAATTGTTTTCTTTTGTACTTGTTCATTTATTTATATTTTATTTTATATGTTTCTTTATACTGTATTTTTTTATACTTTATATTTTGCTTGTTTAGTTTTTTATAATATTTTTATAATATTTTTTAATTCAATTTGGAGTTGTTTTCTTTTGTACTTATTTATATTTTTTTGTACTTTTCTTTTTATTTTACTTGTTTATATTTATATTTTATTTGCTTATTTATATTTTTTTATTTAATTTGGTGTTATTTTCTTTTGCATTTTTTTTAATTTATTTATTTTGTACTTTTCTTTTTATTTTACTTGTTTATATTTATATTTTATTTGTTTATTTATATTTTTAGAATTTTTTTACTTAATTTGGAGCTGCTTTCTTTTGTATTTGTTTATTTATTTGTATCTTATTTTATATATTTCTTTATATTTTCATTTGTTTATATTTTTACAATTTTTTTTTATTTAATTTGGGGCCGTTTTCTTTTGTATTTGTTTATTTATATTTTATTTGATATATTTCTTTATATTTTATTTGTTTATGTTTTTATAATATTTTTTTTATTTACTTTGGAGTTGCTTTCTTTTGTATTTATTTAATTTTTTATATTTTTATATATTTTTTTTTATTTACTTTGGAGCTGCTTTCTTTTGTATTTATTTAATTTTTTAATATTTTTATATATTTTTTTATTTAATTTGGAGTTGATTTCTTTTGTATTTATTTATATTTTATTTTATCTGCTTGTTTATATTTTATTTGTTTATTTATATTTTTATTATATTTTTATTCTATATTTTTTTTCTTGATTCTAAAACTTTTTTTTTTTAAAGCCTATTGTTCCGGGCAAAAAAAATCTTTACAGCGATGTAGAAGATAAAACAGCCTACTCTTGACTCTCCGGGACAATACAATGTTATTTTAGCTTGCCAAACAATAGACGTTTAAAAATAAATAAATAAATAATTTCTCTTTATTTTACAAAACACAAATCCATTCCTGCTTACAGTCGGATAGTTTGTTTTTTTTGTACAGCTTACAAAAATAAATACTTGTGTTTTGCTAACATCATAATAGCTCATTAGAGAGGAGGACGAGCTTGGACCTCTACCAAAACCTAGCACCACAGGGCTGAGCTTGCTAACTTGAACCTATAATGTTGCCAGTTCTGCCTCCCTGGGGAAGAAGAAGACTAGGAGAGAGGATCCAACCTTCTTAATTGTGAACCTCATTAGTGCTGGGTTGCTAGGCAAAACATACACCTATCTTCAGTACATATGAAAGGGATAAACAATACGTCATATGCTATAATGACTCTTGGGCTCAGGGCAACCTCTAATTATTATATTTTGTTCTTTTACCTTAGTCATTATTGCAGAAAAACAAATTAGTTTATTTTTGAGCAGCAGAGCAGATTGTAAATTGCACTCTTATTTTGATATCTAAATCATCATGTTACACTTAACAATCGAAGCCATTTCATCTGCAAATCCCCCCCTTTGTAAAGCTCTCCATTCCGGTAATATTTCATATTATATATTTTTTTTAAAATATGCATGTAAATATACACATCTATATGTATATGCACACACTCACTAATACATATATATATGCCCGAAATGTATGCATAAATTTAATTTTGCATCGAACTTCTGCCATTCCCCATCTGCAGGACCCGGTGACAGGAAGTTGACCTCATAGTAAATTCCTTCGAGATTGGGTAATATGTTTTGAAAACCTTTTTTTTTCTAACAAACGCTCACATGAACTTAGGAATGTACCTCGTGTCCGCGACCAGCAACGAAAATAATATCAAACTGCAAAAAAAGCTGAAGCCAAATCATGAAAAAAATAAAATAAATGCTTAAAAAAATATATATATATATTGGAGGGAAATGATAAAAAAAACTGGTTGTAAATTATTTGAGCTGAAAGGAAAATGGATTAAAATGGTGGTTAGAAAATTGTTGGTTTTTTTTTTGTTTTTTTTTCTCCAGGTTGGGTCTTCGTTGGGCTAAAAATGGTGATATCTCTGTCCGGCTGTTGATCAATGAAATTGAGGTGGAAAAAGTAGATGTAACGTTGTGTAGTCAAAATAAAGTTTGATGTATAAAAAAAAGCATTGCAAAGGAAAAAAAGGACATGTAAATGTGTGCCTACCATTTTCCAGATAAGAAGGAGCCGTACCTTCTGAGGGGTCAAGGCGGCGGGCCCGCCTTCCATGTTTGGAATTGTTGTGTACAAACATGTTGTCTGAGACAGCCAAGACATGGCCATCGACATTGACTGTTGTTGATACAACGACCTGAAAAATAAAGAAAAAAGACACCAGAGTATTAAGTAAACCATTCATCAAATATTTCAACTTCATCGACTGCACATAGGTAAAACTTTGCAAAATTCCCCAAAAATTATTAACAACCAAATTTGATGATTGAGACTATGAAGACCCTATCATATTAAATTACATTTCCAAGCTTTGGATTTCTCTACTTTTTTATGGTGTGAAAGTAGGTTGTACATACCACAAAGTCAACTTCTGTGGCTGGTTTGGGTCATCAGTTGATCCCACCAACCTGTCTCTGGATTCCCTCTCAACAGAACCGAAGGGAGAAAGACAAGGGTTCATATAGGGCCATTGGAAAAAGTAGGGTTAGTCATGGTTCTTCTCATCTAGTTTGCTGGCAGTTGGCAAGAACCCATGTAGGACTCCCCTTTCTAGGGCGATTGTACATGTTAACAAGCAGGAGGGTGGTATATTGACCCAATGGTCATGAAAATGGGGTGGCATGAGAAACAATCACCAACCCATTCAACCATTGCCAAAAAGTTCGATCTTTGCTACGGAAAACCAAAACGTGGAGCTGGTGTCTAGCACCAGAATAAGGACCACTAGCATTAGAATAGAGGCCTCATTTTTTAGCACTAGAATAAAGACCCTATTTTGATTTTTTATATGGTATCCTCAACCATGATATGCACCCATGCTCCACAATCAAGAACCACATATGGCTCTTAGATCCAGTAGTGTAGCATGGGTTGTCAGCGCCCAGGGCAAGACAAGTCCTTTCCACCCGACCAGTGTTGAACCCTTTACTCCTCATACACATGTATTGTAATTTGAGGAAAATACTGATGTAATTATAGTTTGCGCTTTGACACAGTTTTTTTCAGCTTATAAAATAAATAAATGTTATATTACATTTTTTATTTAATAATTTTATTACCCTAGCCATAACCCCATCACTAATCCTTTCCCTCACATGAAGCCTATCCCCTAACCCTAGTTATGGTTATAATTAAGTGTAAAAATGTAAAAACAGGTGTTAGTTACGAATAAAGACAGTACTGAATCATGTGATTCAATATTGTCTTCATTAATTAGTTGTTCATCGTCTGTCATCCCGGTCAATGCTTTTGCAGAGTGCAGAAGTTGAGATGAGATTGTGGTTGGCTTCTGCACTCTACATAGGCAGTGACCAAAATGACAAAGGTCAACCTTCTCGATCACTGCCTATGCAGAGCACAGCAATTGAGGTTAATTTTTCATAGGCTGCTGTGCCCTTCATGGGCAGCGACCGAGAAAATTGAGATTTGTCGTTTTCGTTACTGCCTATACAGAGCACAGAAGCCAATGAAAAATTCATCTCACCTGCTGTGCTCCACATAAGCAGTGTTGGATGGGCTCTCACTGTACTACATCAAAAAGAAAACACTTAAAAGCACCGATCATTTCACAGCAGAGAGGGGCAGAGTTTGGGCTTAAAGAAGCACTCCTCCTCCTCCCATCAAAGTTTTTATCCTCTTTATTGCAATCATCATATTATATAGCACTGTGTACTTACAATTGCTCATTTTGCCTTTCTACCTGGCTAATTCTTCTCTTTTCTCTGTTCTATGTAAAAACAGGAGATCTCTTTTCCCTGTATAAGGCATCCTACTCTTCAACTACTGTCCCAGCTGCTCTGCTACTTCTCCCTGCCAGGGACTTTTGCAGTGATGACTCATGCAGGGAAAATTGACCTCCTGTCTCTACATAGAGCTTAGAAGGATTCTGATAGTCAGTTTTTAATCATGTGATGTCATAGACCTAATGGAAAAGAGAAGAATTAGCTGGGTAGAAGGGTAAAATGAGCAATTTTAAGTATACAGTGCCATATAATATGATGATTGCAATATATTAAGAGGATAACATTTTGATGGGAGTGTTTCTTTACGTGCCCGACAAAATCGCCCCCTGGCCCCTCACACTATGCCATTGCTTAAACCCTCTGCATGTATCTCTTGAATTTTACTACAATTTCATCAGCTATGAACATTGATAATTTTTTTTTTTACCCCCTGTACATATTTCATTTTCTTAAAGTGAACAGTATTGCTCTATATTCCAGATGATTTATAATGAGGCCGGTGTTATGCGTGTGTTCTCGTCAGCTGCGGAAATGTTCAAAATGTGTAAAAAAAAAAGCTTCAAATCAAAACATTTTACCCATCAAAAATGAATCTGAAGCCTTTCTATTAGGCTGAAGACATCTGTCAATTCTATGATTACATTTACCAGGCAATAATGATGTTTTTGCATATGAAAAGCTTGAATGGAAAATGAATAGCGAAAGTGTTTTCATCCCATGAAAAGTATCCATTCTCAAGTTCATTTGGATGGTGATTGACCCTGGTATGTCAACGGAATTTCCTTCTTTATATTAGACTGAAAGGGTCCTATTCTTGCTGCTCAGGTTCAGAGTGCGGCCATAGAAGAAATGATGGATAGGGCCCTCTTATACTCCAGCTGCTTCACAGCACAACGACTTAAGGCAGGAGCGCACTTACACATCACAACCTTGTTAACCAATAACACCTAGACCGGCTCCATGTAATGATATATCCTAGAAATGGCTCTATGGCCGGGATCGGACTAGGCAGGGAATTACATATCTTCTAGGTCTACAGATGGCTCCACACGTTGACATAATTCCAGGACGATCTTTGGGGTCTCGGATAACAACAAGTGCAGGTTAATATGAGAACTCTGGAATGATTACAATAGTTCAGGTTTCAGATTGTCTAAATTAAAGCTTCACAGCCAAGTCAAAATATAATAAAATACTACAGGATGTTAAAAATGAGATGCCAAAATGGACCTTTTGCTTGATTTATACTACATTTGTGAATATATCTCTGCCCATTAAAAAAAAATTCAATGTTTCTCTTGGAATGTAAAATATAAAGCATTTTGATAGTATTTTAGTAGATTTGGCTCCAAAAAAAAAGCCTTCCATGTGTAGAACTAAAACTTTCTACACTCGCTGGTGCTGAGGGTACTGAGGAGATTAATCATTGATTGACATTACATTGTCAAGTTATTGCCAAATGTTGTATTAGTTTCCAATTCCTTATTTCCATCATTAAACTTTGAGGCACATATATTTTTAATAAATGGAACTTATTTATAAAGTATATATATAGGGATTGAGGGGTTATCCGGGACTTTTACATTGATAGCCTATTGACTTATTGATAAAGTATGGGATATATGGGGACTGAGGGGTTATCCGGGACTTTTACATTGATAGCCTATTGACATATTGATAAAGTATGGGATATATATGGACTGAGGGGCTATCTGGGACTTTTACATTGATTGCCTATTGACTTATTGATAAAGTATGGGATATATATGGACTGAGCGGTTATCTGGGACTTTTACATTGATAGCCTATGGACTTATTGATAAAGTATGGGATATATAGGGACTGAGGGGTTATCTGGGACTTTTACATTGATAGCCTATTGACTTATTGATAAAGTATGGGATATATAGGGACTGAGGGGTTATCCAGGACTTTCACATTGATAGCCTATTGACATATTGATAAAGTATGGGATATATATGGACTGAGGGGCTATCTGGGACTTTTACATTGATAGCCTATTGACTTATTGATAAAGTATGGGATATATAGGGACTGAGGCGCTATCCGGGACTTTTACAATGATAGCCTATTGACTTATTGATAAAGTATGGACTATATAGGGCTCGATTCATTGAATGGATTGTCTGGGACTTTTACATTGATAGCCTATCCATAGGATAGGTCACCAATATCTGACCGTTGGGGGTGTGACACCCGGTACCCCCATCGATCAGCTGTTCTTGGTGTCGGCTGTGACCAGAACTGCTTTGTTTCGAATCAATAGGGGTAGATGTACAGTGTCAATAAGGGTGGATTTACAGTATCCGACCACTATCCAGTTGACGGTGCTGTGCAGCTTGTCACCCAGTACCTCCAGCCAGCACTGGGAACAGCTAATCAGTGGGGGTGTTGGATGTTGTACCCTCACCAATCAGATACTGATCACCAATCCTAAGGATAAAAAGGTTCTGAACAACCCCTTTTAGACTAGTCTTATTCACGCCTCTTAATGAACTAGGAGCATCTTAAAACTGCCATGCACCAAAGCCAGAAATGTTACTCTGGTCAATGACTGGAGTATATTTCTTGTGTAATTTACCCCATTAAAGTGGAGTCAATTTTTATACATTTTCCAGGCAGGTGTAAAAACGTCAAAGTTGCAAAAAATTTTGCGTAAATTTGAGTTGCACAATAATTTTGAGACATTTGAAGGTGTTTTACACCAATATTCTGGAGATAAAAAAACATCATGAATCAGGCACGTAATGTTTTATTACTATGAAAGGTTGTTTAAATACCTTTCAACAAATACAGCACCCAACTAAAAATTGGCTTTTATCGCAAGTGCAATTTGCTAAATTTATTTGGTAATAGGACGGGGCATTATTTCACTCTCGGGCAATGGTGGAAGAAGACTGTTATGTGTGAAGGAAATACAGTTTAGATTGTGTGAAATAGATTTCATTCATTTTCCGTATTTATCAACACCCTAGAAAAGCTGTCATTGAAGATTGCATCAGGATTGGGAAACAGAAGCTGGAAAGAGCCATATGGGCTAGGGAGTGTGCCATATGTGGTGCGCGCTCACTAACTGCTAGGCAAGTGAACCAGGGAAACAAAGAAAGTACACTCCTTTATAACATGTGCTATCACATAGCTGTACCTACCACTTCATATAATGAGCTATAGGTGTATAGTGCAACAAGTATGTCATATACAGGGCAAAATACTAATATTGAGGTCTGTACAGGAAATAAGAAGCCCTGGGACGAACTCTAAGAACCAGAAGCAGAAGACTTAGTAGAAATGAGTAATTACCAATTAAAAGACTCCACTAACGTGACAATGACACTTTTTTAATTGATAGGTTCTTTTTAGCTTTCTTAAAGGGGCCCTGTTACTTGTCATAAATATGTAATATCTTTGCCTAGTATAAATACTGCCATTCTTCTGAATCCGGCGTTGTTTTTCTTTTATTCCTGCGCCTTTCCGTTTATGAGATATGGCCCCATTTTCCCTGTTTGTAAATGTAAAAGTGGGCGTGGACATTTTGGGTGTCTTCTTAAAGATCACGCCCAATTGGCTAAAATGCTAAATAATTTATATACAAAGAAAAGAGGGCCATATCTCAGGAATGGAGTGGCGCAGAAACAAAAGAAAAATGACTCCAGATTCGGGAGAACAGCGTCATTTACACCAGGTTAAAAAAAATTAAATATTTATGCCAAGTGACGGGTCTTCCTTAAAGAGGGTTGCCCAAAATTAGAAAAGCATGGTTATCTTTTTATATAAACAACGCCACCATTACCCATGTCCATTGCAGTGAATGGGGCAGAGCTGCAATACCACACACAACCTGTAGACAAGGGGTGGTGCTGTTTTAGGGAAAGGAAATTCTAGACAAGTCCTTTAAGGTTCTCAACTTTTTTTTCTCTGATAATCGAGAAAGTCTGATCACTTGTGGTGTTGGATTAAAAGAATGACACAATTTTGAGAGCTGGAACAACACCTATGGCCATCAGCTTGCAAAATGTGTTTCTTTTTCAGACTACATGGTGAATGGCATTTTGACAAGGGTGGATTAGTCAGGATGTCATTGATATTATTTCTCCATTTAGCCTTTTTTTTCTGTATACGCAAGTGAGGAATTTATCTGTTACAAAGCGCCTAATTAAAAGTCGAAAGGGAAATAAAAAAATAACTAAAAATACAAGAATCGTGAGTCAAGCTTTGAGAGAGGTCAGGAGACTCTGTTCAGCGTTGCTATAGTGAATTACATGCCGTACAAAATACAGGATGCCTGCTTTCCATACTAAAGTGCACGGCGCGTTTCAGTCCTCCTCCACTCCACACTGTATGAAACATACGGGCAATGGAGAAAAAAAAAAAAGCCAGGGAGAAAACATGACTGTCTTTGCTGTGTCAATTTATATATAGGTCAGTCACCAAGGGAAAATAACAGTTCAGTGGAAGAAAAAAAAGAAAGACGTTTGTTCTATATTAACTCTATGGGGTTGGTACCTCGGTATTATAGACTCTCGAAGACTAAATATAGGATGGTGGTGCATAATGCAATTGGAAATTAAGGCAAGGAAGATGAGATGGAAAGATCCAGTGTTGTCATTTAGTAAGCGGTCGGTAGTCCCAGCGTTGACCACAGAATCATCTTTTGAGTGATGCTTCGCGCAGTTATCAGGAAGACAAAGAGGAGACTTTTAGTCATCCCAGGCTTGACCTTCTGCTCGGCTCCCATGGATCAATATTACCAATGGCACTTGAAGCTGAGAACCATGAGAAATGGAGGCTCGCTGAAGTGTTGTGAAGGATGGGATTTTTTTTTTTCCCTCTGTAATTTTTTTTAAAGAAGTCCTAACTGTAAGATATATGAATACGGACAGGGAATAAAACCCTAAAGCGTAAAACAGATGTCTCCAAGCATGATGTGGACAATAAATGTGATTTATTGTAGGCGCTGCTATGGGTAAACACTATTTTTCTGGGTGCTGTCTGTATTTTTTTTTTGTATTCAATGTCATATAAATGGTAAACCTATGGCATTCCTTACTTTAGCAAAATGTGGATTTTTATACCTATATTGGCCTGCAAACATATTAATACTAACTATATGGTGTGTAATAGAAAACCTCTGTTCCCCTTTTCTCAGCTCCTCCAGCAGTTTTTAGTATCAGGTTCCCAGTCCCATATCAAGAATATGTTATATTGCTAAGAATGAAAAATAGCTCCTCTCCATAAGGAAGAGACAACTACCTCCTTAGTGCCTATTAGTTTTCTTCCTTCTTCTCATCCAGCTTTTCTCCATTATTTCAATATTTTTTACTTTTAAGTTCCAATTCCATATCAAGAAGATGTTACATAGATAGAAATTCAACTTAGCTCTCCTCCAGAAGGAAGAAAATAGTCTTCCTGGTGCTCCCTATTGGTTTCCTTCCTTCTTCTCCTTCCCTTTTTTCCAGATCTCCCATATTCTTAATTTTTCAGTTCCAAGTTCCATATCAAATATATCTTACATAGCTATAAATGCAAATTAGCTTTTGACCAGAAGGAAGAAAACTGTCTTCATGGTGCCACCTATTGGTTTTCTTCCTTCTTCCCATCCCTCTTTTCTCAGCTCTTCCAACAGTTTTTAGTATTAGGTTCCAAGTTGTAAATCAAGAATATGTTACGTAAGTTGAAATGCAAATTATCTCTCCTCCAGAGGGAAGAAAACTTTCCCTCTAGTGCCACCTTTAGGTTGTCTTCCTTCTTCTCATCCCTCTTTTGTCAGCTAATACAATCCAAGTTCTATATCAAGAATATGTTACACAACTAGAAATGTAAATTAGCTCTCCTCCAGATTGAAAAGAGCTGTCTCCCTAATGCCCCCTATTAGTTTTCTTTCTTCTTCTCAACCCTTTTTTTCCACACCTTCAAGATTCTTAATTTTTCAGCTCCAAGTTCCATATCAAGTATCTGTTACATAGCTAGAAATGCAAATTCGCTCTCCTCCAGAAGGAAGAAAAATGTCTCCCAAGTGCCACCTTTTGGTTGTCTTCCTTCTTCCCATCCCTCTTTTCTCAGCTCAAATGGACGTTTTTAGTATCAGTTTCCAAGTTCTCTTTCAAGACTATATTACACAGCTAAAAATTCAAATTAGCTCTCCTCCAATAGGAACGAAACAGTTTCCCAAGTGCCACCTATTGGTTTTCTTCCTTCTTCCCAGATTTTCTCAGCTCCTCCAGTAGTTTTTTGTATCAGGTTCCAAGTTGCATCTCAATAATATGTTATTTAGGTAGCTTAAAATGCAAATAACCTCTCTTCCAGAAGGAAGAAAACTGTCTCCCTAGTGCCACCTATTGTTTTTCTTCCTTCTTCTCATCTCCCGTTTCTCCACACCTCCTGTAGTTTTTACTTTTAAGTTCCAAGTTCTATATCAAGAACATGTTACATTGCTAGAAATGCAAATGAGCTCTCCTCTCGAAAGAATAATGCTGTCTCTCTAGTGCCAGCTATTGGTTTTCTTCCTTTTTCCCCATTCCTTTTTTCTCAGCTCTTCCGGCAGTTTTTAGTATCAGCTACCAAGTTCCATATCAAGAATATGTTTTACCTAGAAATGCACATTAGCTCTCCTCCAGAAGGAAGAAACCTGTCCTTCTTCTGACACATATTGGTTTTCTTCCTTCTGGGTGAGAGATAATTTACATATTTTTTCCAGGGAGTATTGGCTTGTCTGTAGGACTCCCTAAGACAGGTAAAAGTGACTAATATAAGAAAGAGAATTTGAAGAGCATATAACTAGATTCACACTATGAAATTGGTCATTGAGATACCCATGATGTATTTTTGGAATGATTCTATTGGTCTAAAGCCAATGGTGATGTATTTTTTTTAATTGTATTACTCATAATGATTGAAAGCTGAGAATTTTGTGAACAGTGGGTAATGCACAATACTTTGGTCCTGAAGTGGTGTCAGTTCACTTATCACAAGCAAAGTATTCTACTGGCCTTTGTCTGCTCTCAATAGACCTTTTTTGTCTTTTAGGTTTATCTTAAACTTCTTTTAAGGAGTGCTAATTCAGAACTAAGGAGCTTAATCTTCCTAAAAGATCTTAATGACATCTGAGAAGAATATACAGGTGCACTGCTCGAGTATTCTTTAGTCTTTCGATGGTTGGCTGGTTCCAACTAAATCACCAGGCATGGACTAAAAATCAATCAAACATGTATGGACATCTTCAATCTTGTGGTAAACCTTTTCCTACATTGGAAAATTAGGGACTCGGTATCAACCAATATTATTCGTATCCAATTGTATCGATCAGATGGATCATCAATGGAACCAATGAGCCAATCAACGTGTGTTAGAAGATTGTGGAATTACCACATTTTCAACCAATCGAGTCATGAGAACCAAGACCATTTTTGGATCATTTTATGCCAATAAAGATAAAGTTAGTGAATTAGAACCCATCTGAATTGAAACCTTTTTCAGATAGTTATGAATTTTTTAGAAGATTAAACATTAATATATTTAGGTGCCCACAGAGAGCAGACGGCAGATTGGATTTTTTTTTACTATGAAAATGGACATTTGTTGGTTTATACCAACAGATCAAAAGACTGACATTCTATCCTGCCCAAATTGGTCAGATCAGTCATGACACCTCCAAACATTCTGCCGTTTACATCTACAGGAAAGTTGTCATATGTCACAGCAGCGGGCCTTCTCCATCAGAGTACCTGGAATCGTCGCATATCTCTCGGATTCCCTGCATTCTTCAGGCAGTTCTGATTACACTTGAGAAAAAACTTTAGGAAGAATCTAAGGAAAGAAAGAGAGAGAGGGAAAACCTTAAGTAATGCTGGAACACAAAACTGTCAAACACAATGATCAAAATTGAATTTTTATAAAATTGAGATGTAGACCGCCATTCCCCCCGATTCCCCCAAATATAAAAATGCTTATCACCCTGATAAATTTCTACACCTGATCCTTTTGTTTAACATAACCGATCCCTTCACATGCTACCCCCTCCCCCACCTACATCACCTATCGATGTAGAGTCAGTTGGCCTTTGGTCTGTCCTGGCAAAGTCATCAGGTTTGGCCAACTCTATGTATGGACTCTTTAATGGTGTTGTCTACTACTTGGACAACTCTTTCTTAAATACCATATTCCCCAGGGTAAAATAAAAATTACAGATGCCTCCCATTCGGCGCTGTTCCAGCGATAACAGCAACAGGGCTCACAGGAATTACATGATATTGCCATGATATGTGAGTACTGCAGCCAATCAGTGGCAGCTAATGGGCTCCAGTTCTCACACTTCCTTCGCAAGTCCAAAGTCGAAAGGAAGTCTATGCAAAGTACTTCATTAGGCTAAAGGGGCATAATAATGTCACATCAGCCCAGGAGATCTGGCGCATGGAGATATTTGTTATTTATATATTATACTGGGGAATTAACTATTTAAGAAGGTGTTGTCTAAGTAGTGGACAACCCGTTTAAGAATTCTTACAACTATGACTTTTTTTCCCACAAAGTTCTTCGATTTTTTTATTATTTTGCCATCATATTATCTCAATCTGATAAAAATGGAGGATCAGCCTTTCTTTTTTTTTTTTTTTTTTTTACATAAACAGCGCCCCTTTTGTCTAATGGCCGTGTCCAGTATCGCAAAATAAATGGAGCGGAGTTGTAGTATCATAAATAGCAAAAGGCACTATAGAAATAAAAATTATTATTATAAAGGACAAAAGTAAGACGTTTTTTTTTGTTTTTCTCATTTTGGGCAACCTCTTTAAGACTCCCCCAAATAAGTTGTCATAAATTATTTATAATATCACAACTTTTCAGCAATTAAGACCACCAGGACCACAAAAATTTCCAAAGAAAATAGGTTAGACATATTTTGATAGGGGATTCCAGATAAAAGATTAGAATAGCAAATGGATGAAAACACGATTATTAATAAAATGTGAATATTACAAAGTGTCCGCGTTGCGTTCACAGAAGAATTGTTATGGTCGATGAAGCAAAATCTATTTTTCCATATTGTACGTTTCTCCGATAATATATTTCAAAGCAAACCTCTGCTCATCTGCCCTAACAATGGCACAAAAACACCCATATGCCATCAGCGTACAGTAAGTCACTTGATATTCCACCCACCAATTTTTCCTAACTACTACCCTGCAATTACACAGCGCACGTTCTGTTGCGAGGTAAATTAGGCACACCTGCGGCCAGACTTCATTTGAACTGCATCAGAAAAAGGACCTAACAAGGTGAGGACGTGCCTCAAAGTTATAGTCCTGTCAAGCAATTAGGTTTTCACTTCTGGGACATCCGCACAGTGCAATTATGCCACACATTACAACCTGGCTAATCTGCTGAACAAATGTCATGTCTCCGAGAAGCTAGTAAAAGCGGTTCATCTGCAAATGTGTCTGCTCTTAAGCCCCTGCCTTATGCAAGGAACAAGCCAGGGTGCGATCTGATTAAATCATGTTACCAGCTCTTAGAAGGGAAAAAAAAAAAATCTGCAAGCATTTTAAACCACTTATAAGTGACATGAACCTCTCTATACATTAGGCCTGCGGCCATAATTCACCCTCTTATAATCGCTTTATACAACGTTTACAAGCTATTGTGAAGATCCACTTATCTCATAAACAGGTCCATGATCTTCTGGAATCAGGGAAGGTCGTTAGGATGCAAATGATCCTTATCAATACTTGTAGCCCGGCCCAAACATTGCTCGCTATTGTCAGGGCCTTGGTATCACTAGATAGTATAAAGGCCTCGTCACACTTAGCGATGCTGCAACGATCCCGACAACGATACGACCTGTCAGGGATCGTTGCTGCGTCGCTATGTGGTCGCTGGTGAGCTGTCAAACAGGCAGGCTCACCAACGATCAGGGGAGCAGCGACATCGTGGAAAGAATCTTACCACGATGTCCTGCTTCGGTTACCAGCCTGCTGAAGCAGGAGCAGGCTGGTAACCATGGTAAACATTGGGTTACTAGGGGCACACGCGCACCTAGTAACCCGCTGTTTATCATGGTTACCACTCTGCTACGGTGAGCAGGAGGTTACCGCTCACTTTAGCAGGCTCGTAACCATGATAAACAACGGGTTACTAGGGGCACGTGTGCCCCTAGTAACCCGATGTTTATCATGGTTACCAGCCTGATCGCTGCTCCCGCTGGTCACACACAGCGATGTGTGCTGACCTGTGGGAGGGCAACGACCAAAAAATGGTCCAGGACACTTTGCAGCGATCAGCGACCTCACAGCAGGGGCCTGATCGCTGCAAAGTGTCACACATAGCGACATCGCTGGTGAGGTCACTGTTGCGTCACCAAAACCGTGACTCAGCAGTGATCTCGCTAGCGATCTCGCTATGTGAGACAGGGGCTTTAGGCCTAGACATTGCTAATTACTACTTAGGCCTAGGCATTACTAGTTTCAGTATCACTAGATGCTACCTACTAAGGTCTAGGCATTAATTATTACTACTTAGGCCCAGGCAGTATCATTAGACACTGCTTAGGCCTAGGAATTACTAATTACCACTTAGGCCTAGGCATTACTAGATATTATTTGGGCCTGGTTATCACAACACACTACTTAGGCCCAGGCATTACTAGATACCCTCACCTACTGTATCCTCACCCATCCCCTGTAGATTGTGAGCCCTCGCGGACAGGGTCCTCGCTCCTCCTGTACCAGTCGCCGACTTGTATTGTTCAAAATGTATTGTAATTGTTTGTGCTATGTATACCCCTATCACATGTACAGAACCATGGAATAAATGGTGCGATAATAATAAATAATAATATTACTTGAGCCTGGTTATCACTATACACTACTTAGGCCTAGGCATTACTAGATATTACTTGAACCTAAATATCACTAGTTAGAACTTAGGCCTTGGCATTACTAGATATTACTTGGGCTTCAGTATCACTAGATGCTACTAAGGCCTATGCATTAATTATTACTACTTAGGCCTAGGCAGTATCATTAGACACGGCTTAGACCTAGGCATTACTAAATATTAATTCGGCCTGGGTATCATTAGATACTGCTTAGGCGTTGGCATTACTAATTACTACTTGAGCCTAGGCATTACTAAATATTACTTGGGCCTCGGTATTACTAGATATTACTTAGGCCTAGGCATTACTAATTACTACTTAGGCCTAGGCATTACTAGATATCATTTGGTCTTCAGTATCATTAGATACTACTTAGGCTTACGCATTACTAGATATTACTTGGGTTTCAGTATCACTAGATACTACTAAGGCAGGCCTAGGCATTAATTATTACTACTTAGGCCTAGGCATTACTAGATATTACTGTGGCCAGGGTATCATTAGATACTATTTAGGCCTAGGTATTACTAATTACCACTTAGACCTAGGCATTACTAAATATTAATTCGGCCTGGGTATCATTAGATACTGCTTAGGCGTTGGCATTACTAATTACTACTTGAGCCTAGGCATTACTAAATATTACTTGGGCCTTGGTATTACTAGATATTACTAATTACTACTTAGGCCTAGGCATTACTAGATATCATTTGGTCTTCAGTATCATTAGATACTACTTAGGCTTACGCATTACTAGATACTACTTGGTCTTCAGTATCACTAGATACTACTAAGGCAGGCCTAGGCATTAATTATTACTACTTAGGCCTAGGCATTACTAGATATTACTGTGGCCAGGGTATCATTAGATACTATTTAGGCCTAGGTATTACTAATTACTACTTGAGCCTAGGCATTACTAAATATTACTTGGGCCTCTGTATTACTAGATACTGACTATATACTATTTAGGCCTAGGCATTACTAATTACTACTTGAGCCTGCCTAGGCATTACTAGATATTACTTGGACCTCGGTATTACTAGATAGTAATTAGGCATTACTAATTGCTACTTGAACCTCGGTATTACTAGATATTATTGGGGTGACTGTATCACTATATACTCCTTAGGCCTAGGCATAACTAATTACTACTTGAGCTTAGGCATTACTAGATATTGCTTGGGCCAGTATATCACTATATACTCCTTAGGACAAGGCATTATTAATTATTTCTTGAGCCTAGACATTAATAGATACCACTTAGGCCTAGCCATTACTGGATACTACTTGGTCCTATGGATTACTAGGTATCACTTGACGTAGGCTTTGGCATTACTACATATTACTTTTGCCTTGGCATTACTAGTTACTACTTTTCATAGACTTTAGTAGATAAAAACGTTTACTAGATAAAAATTAATGTAGGGGTGTTAATTAGTCAGATATCACAAATGTCGGCATCCGCTCGTTGACTTGAAGGCTGATCCTACCGTACGGCACAAGGTGGTCGGATCAGTCCATTGATATATGACTTATTTGCTTACGGGACCTAAGTTCTTTTGTTAATTTGCTGTTCTGTCGCGTATTCTGACCTGTAATATGGCAGCGAGCTACTTTATTTAATCACAATAAGACCCTCTGGCAATGGAATAGTTAATTGTAAGACCTGCTTAAGACATGCTTATTCATTGAGTGGTAATTCCATTGTTGGAGCATGAGACAGGACTCGAATAGATTCACTCTTTCAAGTCAAATGGTAATTCTCATCCTTTGCTCTATTACCCTTTAATTGGCTTTTTCTTAGAAAATATCTGACAACCGCCTTTACATATCTCTTTCCCAGACCCCGGTACACAAAGGATTTAATGCTCTTGTTATGAGCAGGAAAGGGAAAAAAAAAAAAGGAAAAACCTCGTGTCAGAAAATCTTTGGCTCTAACACCAATAAACTCTATATTAGTCCTAAACATGGATTTGTGACTCGGCAGAGGCGAAGGCGATACACGGGCTAACCTGTCATTAGTGCATTACGCGTAATTGCGTACAGTGTGTTTGCCGGTGCATCTGTCGGCCCATTATCACAATGACCATTATGTACACTAATTCCCTCACCCTGGATATATTTCCCCAAAGAGCCATAATCTTTCACAGTAGGTAGAATAAATCAGGCTTGAAATACGGCCCTGATTTGTTGCATCTCCAGACCCCGAATGGTGACACTGTGACCGAATGCGAACGCAAAGAAGAGGCTTCAGAAGTGACCGATATAAAGTTCACCATAACGGGCCGTGTATATGAGTGTACAGATCTGTGTGTCTCCGTGTGTAGGTGTGCAAGGGTTAATACTCAGGGTTAGGGTTTTTGGGAGTCAGTGTTCACAGTATATATGTGTCTATGTTTATGTGTACATGTTTTATATACCACGTCTATGTATGCATCTACATCTATCTATCTATCCATATATCTCTCTACCTATTATCTATCTATCTCTCTATCTATCCATATATATCTCTACCTATTATCTATCTACTGTATCTATCTATCATCTCTCTATCTATATATCTATCTATCTATATATCTATCTATGTATCCATCTATCCATCTATCTATATATCTATCTATCTATTATCTATCTATCTGTTATCTATCATCTATATCTCTATCTATCTCTCTATCTATCTATGTATCCATCTATCTATCTCTCTATCTATCTATATATCATATATCTATCTATCTATCTCTCTATCTATTATCTATCTATCTGTTATCTATTTATCTATCCATCTATCCCTATATCCATCTTGCTATCTATCTATCTATGTATCCATCTATCTATCTATCCATCTATGTATCCATCTATCATCTATCTATCTATTTATCCATCTATCTATCCATCCATCCATCTATCCATCCATCTATCCATCTATCTATCTATGTATCCATCTATCATCTATCTATCTATGTATCTATCTATCATCTATCCATCTATCTATCTATCCATCCATCCATCCATCCATCCATCCATCTATCTATCATCTCTCTTTCTGTCTATCTATCATCTATTTATCTATCTATCATCTCAGTCTATGTATCTATCTATTTGTATATGTGTTTATATATCTTTTTCTCTTTTGTGTGCACACAATCAAAAACATTATCCATAATATTTAAAATATAAGAACAAATAACCCTAAAGCCTCAATCTTTTCCTTTCCCGTCAATTTTCATTTTTTCTTTCTGCCTTCTGAGCTTTAAAATATTCATTTTCGACTCCATACCACCAAACACCTTGGTGCCGCTCAGCGCTCACCTCACCTACCCCAGACCGCGGCCCTTTGTTTACTTTTAGAGATTGCTCCCCTTACCAGACTGTATGAAGCATGTAATTGATGGAGAAGCAGATGCCACTAATAATAAAATGGCAAGTTGGGGCATGTGTCTTTTTAATTCCCTAAGAGAACGCACCTCTGCCTCCCAGCCATGTTTATGAAAACGAGCGAGGGCTGCATTTAATAATCAGTGAATGTATCTTGTACCAGAAGCTTCTGCATTTGTTTCTAATAAGTACATTGCTGGGAAACTATGTAGCAAGAAATGGAAACATTGTCACACTGTCTAGAATGAAGAGCTTGTATTTATCAATTCACTTTCCAGATGACTGTAAGTAGCGTATACAGCATGGAGCGTAATGCAAGAGCATCAGCGACTGCAGCAGGATACATAGGAAAGGGGCGCCTGAGCTCAGGTTTACCCCATCCCTTTAATAAGTGTTGCAAATGACTCGCCTTCCCACATACACAGCATCATTTTAAAAAAGAGAGAAGAAAATGGCCAAATGGATACATCAATTCTTCTCTCTAATAAGTCTAAAGCCCCCATACACAATAAAGTCTCCCAAACCCATAAATATATTGGCAGTATTGGCTAACAGTCTAGTGTGTAAGGAGGCCTCCTGACTCTCCAGACAGATGATGATGGTGGAGAGAAGGATCCAAACTTTTCAATTTCCAAAAACTGATCCATTTGTTCTCCAGGACAAAAGCTGCTGCCAGAAAAGTCCGGCAGTGGCTCTCATAGAGAACACAGAAGTTATGGAGTTATAGTTCCTGTGCATGTGTCGAGGGAAATAGATTTCTGCTGAACTATCGTCTGTCCACTGGTATCTAATTTGTATGGGGACTAATCTATCTGTAAAGGGAATGAAAAAACATTAAGCGTCTGCACCCAGGGCCACAGTACGGGGTCTCTCAGCTATATATACTGATTTTGTTTCCAATTATAGTAATGTTCTATGTATAGATACAGTTGGAGAAGACTATTGCAATTCTACTTCAAGGTAATAACATGAAGTTTATGGGCTGCAAAGCAAAATTTCAGCAATGAAGCATCACTTATAGTACAGCCCTTTGTTGCCTCCTTAAGACTCCGAGTTCTAGGTGGGATGGCAATTTTTACACCCCCTATAATCCCCCCCCCCCCCCGACTCATGTCACCGACTTTCCCAACTAATTAATTTTCCTAGTGATAATTAATTCTAATTCATATAATGTTACAATAAAGGCTACTCCATCTGCAGAGTAATGTCGCCTGCGAACATAACCCAGACGCCGCTGTGCTTAGGTGGCTTTAGGCCACCCAAAGTCATTTCGGAGTCCGTTCGGGGTCTGTGTATTTAAGCCGTGAATTAGTTCATTTATATTTACTTTTATGAAGCTGATTATCCAAAGCTTCCCTATCTGATGAAAATCATTTTAATTGTAGTGTTAGGCTCCCGTGTAATATCCATTAGATTATGAGCTGTTTAAATTCTACATGGGTATTGTGTAAATTGGCCCTTTGTGAGCTGGGAAGCAATTACGACCGAACAGCTCTCTTCTAAACGGCTACAGAAGTTTGTGGTGTTGTTTAGGACAATCAGAAACAAAGGAGGCTGTTTAATTGTAATTTAATGGAATATCAAGGAGTCCGTGGCATTAGATGCTGGCAACAGAGAGCAGGAGAGAAAAAATTAACTGCAATTATGTTTGATTAAAGCTATCCTTCTCAATAATCAGCCATCCTGACAGGCCATGGGGCTCTTGTGGGTTCCAGGATGGCAAAAGGTGTTGAGCAATATTAAGACCAATAAAGGAGATATTAGCATAGCTAATTACAGCACTGCAAAACCTGTAAAAGGGACCTCTGTGTATTGTAATGTGTGAAATAATTGGCTAAGGCCATTATCAATTACATAAGGAATGAATTTGGGATGTCAGAGAAAAGCTGATGAGATGCATTTTACTTGACACAGCTTTGGTCCCTCATGTTTTTATGTAACAAAAGGTCTTATCAGCTCTTTATCAAAGTCTGCAAGTTTACCAAGTGGCCAACTTGCCGATAGAATTATCTGGGAAGCAAGCATTGGGCAATTAATACAAGTCATCCTCACCGCTTTACTGCTTATTCTCATCTAACCTTAGCCACTAATCAGGGAATAATGATTTTTTTTTTTCCCCTTCTGGTCCAAGGAAAAATAATCAGTGTCTTTAGATGTGCAGCAAAGTGGAAGGAGGGCACCAATGGGGATTGTTTTATGAGCTTTGGACTAAGGGAAGCTTCGAGGCCAAGATAAAGAAGAGCGGTTGTTGTCTGTACAACCAAATACTATGTTGGAGTTTCCCATCCAAACTTTAGGACACTTATATAACTTTTTTTCTAAAAAGTATGGAAACTTATATACTTATATAATTATATATATCTATTGTATGCACAATATATATACTTATATAATTATATATATATCTATTGTATGCACATTCCAAAGACCATAAAGATACCCAACACACTCAAATGTAAGGTGTGACATTGTCCTTTGATAAAAGGGTACCATCCATGAGATACCCAAAGCTTTAATGCCAAGACAAAGAAGAGTTGTTGCCCGTACAACCAAATAGTATGTTGCAATTTTCCTTACAAACTTTAGGACACTTATATAACTTTTTCTAAAAAGTTTGGAAACTTATATACTTATATAATTATATATATATTGTATGCACATTCCAAAGACCATAAAGATTCCCAACACACTCAAATGTAAGGTGGGACATGGTCCTTTGATAAACGGGCGCCATCCATGACATACCTAAAGCTTTGAGGCCAAGACAAAGAAGAGGAGTTGCCTGTAGAACCAAATACTATGTTGGAGTTTTCCATCCAAACCTTAGCGTAATTATATAACTTTTTTCTAAAAAGTTTTTGAAACGAATATACTTATATAATTATTAGTGTTGAGCGAGTATGTTCTGTCCGAGTATGCTCGGGCCGAGCTCCGAGTATTTACAGCTGCTCGGTGATAAGGTTGAATCGCTCCCGTGTGCATGATTTGCAACTGTTTGACAGCTTTATTACATGTGAGGAAGCGATTCAAACATATCACCGAGCAGCTGTAAATACTCGGAGCTCGGCCCGAGCATACTCGGCGAAAGGGTTAATAGAACATACTCGCTCAACACTAATAATTATATAAGTATATGGCATCATCCATGACATACCCAAAGATTCGATGCCAAGACAAAGAAGACAAGTTGTTGTCCATACAACTAAATTCTATATTGGAGTTTTCCATCCAAACTTTGTATAATAGAACTTTTCTCTAAAAAGTTTTTAAACTAATATACTTATATAATTAATTACATCATTATACATATCTATTGTATGCACATCCCAAAGACCGTAAAGACACCCAACACACCCAAATGGGACACAGTCTTTTGATAAACGGACGCCACCCATTTCATCTATCAACCTGATGACTAAATCATAAAATATTCCTTAAGAGTTGAAATGTAAATTTATATTGGAATCTTCTATTGAGCTCACATCTGTAAGAACAATTTATGGCCATTCAACAGAAACTGTAAGGGACCATGTCACATTGTATATACATCGTTCTTTCTATGGGCAAAATGGTATACTGCAGGAGGAGCTGAGCAGATTGATATATAGTTTTGTGGGATTTGATTCAATATAACTTGTTATTTATTCATTTGAATTCCTGAGTCCAGTGGGCGGTCCTACTCAGAACTTAGAACCACCCACTGGACTTATTGGCATAAAATGCTTGTTAGTCCATGTTAGACTGAATTGTTTCCCACAAACTTATATATCAATCTGTTCAGCTTCTCCTGCTCTATAACAAGGTACCTTCGGATCTGACACAAGGCAGGTTCCCTTTAAGAGATCATGAAGGTACTTTATAACAATATGCTACATTACCATAAACCTACTCTATATGTTAGAAGCCTCTACCAATAACACAATATATCTAAACACCATAGTAAATACATCAGTGTCGTACTGCAGAAGCTATGTACGGAACAATATAGAAGCCGCCAATACAACTATACAAATAATCCCTGGTGGTTTATCCCTACAAGATCAACACAATCTGCAGAGCCTTTTAAGTACTGGACTTGGTGAGCTTTGTACATAACAATGATATTAAGAGATAAGAGTCCACTTATTATTAGTAGTCTGAACTATGACCTAAGGGGAGAGTTATGT
Organism: Phyllobates terribilis; assembly: GCF_046119375.1. Lineage (NCBI taxonomy): Eukaryota > Metazoa > Chordata > Amphibia > Anura > Dendrobatidae > Phyllobates > Phyllobates terribilis. The sequence continues at coordinate 405,260,429 of NW_027362765.1, forward strand.
ATATGTAAGCTCAACCGTGGAATGATCCATAAAATATCACATTACTGCTCAGATAACAGCCAGGTGAACATTTACTGGTAATATTACAATTAGAACTGGCGGCAATAAGGTTTTTAGGTGAAAACAGTATTATCCTATGTAAATATTGAGCGATCGCTGCTGATAAACTAATACTGCTCTAATAGATAGATTAAAAAAGGTCATTTAGAGGGATTTTTAGTTTCTTTCCAAAAACTGCACCATTTTTGCCCATTGGTTTTAAGTTGTGTTGCAGGTAAGTCACGTTCTTTGCACTTGAGGAATATGGGATCAAAACGCGTCGTTCCAGTTCATTATCCAAGTATGAAGTATTTCTCCTTCACATTGTCACGATTCCTCCTATCAGTGTGTCTGGACGCAGTGAATGACACTTCTGCCATCCAATCAGATGCTGGGGTGTGCTGAGCTGTCGGTGTCTTGAGTGACAGTTTAGCCATCCAATCAGGACCAGGTTATGTTTTGGCTTCAATCATGTGTCACCTGTTCAGAGTAATTACCTGGCTATTTAGCCAGCTCTCTGCCTTAGATTGCGACCAATTTTAACATTGCTCAGTGCTCCTAGTCTTGTATTCTAATCTTTTCTGCTCGACCTTGGATTTGCCTTGACCATCCCTTTGTCTAGCCCTTTTGTTGTGAACCGCTACCTTCTTGGAATTCTGACCTTGGACTGTTACCTGACTACGTCTTTGTCTCACTCCTCTGTCTATGACATATCCTCCTGGCTTTTGACCTCAGACCTCTTGACTACCCAGCCTCACGGATGCTATGACGTATCCTCCTGGCTTTTGATCTTGGACCTCTTGACTACCCAGCATCACGGATACTGTGACGTATCCTCCTGGCTTTTGACCTCTGACCTCTTGACTACCTAGCCTTTCGGATACTATGACGTATCCTCCTGGCTTTTGACCTTGGACCTCTTGACTCCCCAGCCTCATGGCTTATCCGTTACACACACAACACCAAAGCCAGCAGCATTTTTTTCTCTCCATATCGCCATTCTCTATCCTAAGGTCCAGTATTGGTTATCTGAATAGAGTAGGTTAGTAGTTACAATCTAATAATAATAATTTTATTTATATAGCACCAAAATATTCCACAGCACTTCACAATTAATCTGTTATTTAGCTTGTAATATGTAAAATATAATAATATCCCTTTTCTATCTGTTCATATATTCTAGAAAATGGAACTGAGCTGCAATACCAGGCACGGCCTGTTCGTAAAAGTGGCGCTGTTTCAAGAAAGGTCACATTCCAATGGGATAAGTAATTCTCATGCATTTTGGACTAAAATAAGAATACAATGTATTTTTTTTTTTTTTTTTTTTGCAATGAGGGGGTTAATTGAAGTCTTTATGGCATTTTCCAGTGATTGAGGAGAGAGTGAGCACTCTGAATGCTTCCAAGCAGTCTCTCCTAATTACTGGGAAGTCATTGAGAGCAGTGGCCACAGCTGTGTTGTGTGTGTGAGTCAGGCCATCAGTCGCTCCGAGTATTGATTACTGAGCAATTCTAGCTGATCAGGTCCTGGAGCTTCAGAGACAATGCGCTTTCCACAGAAAACCTGTAATGAGCAGTTCCTATACAAGGCTACATACTGCTGACACCAGATCTCTGCACTAAGATAGTACACAGGTCAATATATATTGGATTTCCAAAATGCTAGGGTCTTAATGTCAGGTCCTTTTTTTTTTTTTTACTTTTTTTTCCCTTTGTCTGCCATTAGCGATTACTGGGTTCACTTGCTATAATGCTGTATGTTGGTGCTGGTGGTGGTGGTAGCGGTGGTGGTGGGGGTACGATCTCCTCCATTAGTCTGATTTATTCTTCAAATATACCATAACAAATTGCTTTAACACCAGACTTATTAAATTCTTGTCCGTTTCGAGTTATGGGTCTCATATACCGGTAACACATGCATGACGTCATCGTGGAAAGTGCATGGTGTAAGGGGATCGAATTTTACAGCTGTAACCAGATGTCCTTTGTAAGCACTTTCTCTCTGTCTCTCTTGTTACAAAAGCCCAAAAAAGAAAAAAAAAAAAGGAATATGTTTAAAAAGAATAGAAGGCGAAAACACCACGCGTTTCACGATCCGCCACCGTAAAATAACAGGATTTAAAATGTACCCATCCCAGCGGTATTCATCATAACCAGCATGTAAATGCGGATGGAGGAGGATTTGGAAATATACATGGTTTGACTTGCAGTTCAACAATTACTGGCCTTTGTCTATGGTTCCTGCTCTACTGTAGCGGATTTCGTCTCCGAAGGACTGAAGCTATTTTACTTTCCTCCGCTGTAGTAACCACACCGCATTAACAATATTTGTACTACAATCGCCAGGGGACCTACTTCCCAGATTCTATCACTTCTTTATCTCCTGACAAATACCTCACTATTGAACATTATTAGGTTTAGAAAATTAACCCCTCGCCCACCGCCGATCTCCAACCACGTAGTGGTCCACTACCGGCCCTTTATCACTTTACCCCCCTTTCTCTCTTCCACTTCTTCTTCTTCTCTCTCCCCCCCCCCACCTTCTCTTTTCATCACCGTTTCCGCAGCTGCTGTCAAGGGGCATTTATAGATACCATGATCTTGTACTTTTGCAATGATTCTCATTACAACGATGCCGAAGAAATCTGATGGGATTTAATAACTTTTTTGACCCGGTTCAATAGACGCTATTGCTTGTCGCGGAAGGGGGTCATAAGTATCTGCATGGGCCACCATTTGTGCATTGTGTTAATTATCCAACATTTGACCAACTGATATGAAATGGATATCGTACAGCTTTATTAGACTCCCGAAAAGGTAAATTGGCTCGGCGACTTCTGTAAAGGGTGGCAAAAAAATTGGCTACGTCTACGATGCCCCAACTTTTCTAAAAGTTTAAAAATAAAAAAAAATCTGTTAAAAAAAATGTCAAAGAAGCGCAAACCATTCCCGATTTTATCTGCCAATTCCCGGCTAGTGATCTCAGTATCCGTTCCTGGATGCTTTTGATAAGGTTATCTCTTAAAACGAAGTCAACTGCACATGAGAAAAAGCAACGTGAAGTGCACAATATTTACACAAGGGCTCCTCTTTCAAGGGCCAATATTTTCCTTCCTCCCCCCCTGACGCCCATTCCCTCTTTACCTATTTCTTGATTTCTAATGGGTAGTGCAGAACTGACATTATTTCCCCAGCAGATCACTCGCCCTGTCAATCAGTCTGTATTTTGTCTTTCACTGTGGGCTCATTAAAACCTCTTTCTCACTCCCTCTGGACTTTGCTCTATTTGCCAGCTCTGATCACGGAGTTCCTTCTTTAAGAAAAATGCCAGCATCACTTGCCTCACATCAAATGCCGCCCTAGTAACTTGTTGCCAGCTCCAGGGGAGAAGGGAGAGGTGTTTTTTTTGTTCCCTTTTTATAGGATATAGAGAGATTAGGGAGATTATATGTAGTCCGCTAAGCAGAAAGGAGTAATAAAATACATGACCCACCACCAGACTTGGAGGATAATGTGGTTACTGCTATAATTATATTTGCAAGATTCATGGCCAAAAATTTTATTTTGCTACATGCAATCAGGGAAAGTGTTGCACCAGGTGGGTGCCCACAGTCTATGCCAACGTCACGGCACACACCAGTGTCTAAAGATGGTGGCACACAGCTGATTTCTGCAGCCAGAACCAGATGACCATCTAATGCGTAGAAGAGGACCTTCCAAACCTCCCTCATGGCCAAGATTGGGAAAGAGAAGGATCGAGCAACTGGATTTCAATTTGACCAATCCTTTTATTTTTGGGGTTGTTTTTAGGCTATAGCCTACTCTTCTTCCCTTTTTAGGGACACGGCTGAGCAGTCATGTGTATAAGGGGGAGTAAAAGGGCTAGCTGTTGGCCAAATGAGCCTTCAGTCAACAGCTTTATAATCCCTTGCCAACTATGTAGTGACTCACTACCGGCCCCTTATCACTTCTCCCCCTCTCTCTTCTACTTCTTTTTCTCTCTCCCCTTTTACACCCCCTTCCTCCACAGCTGCAACATTTCCCTATGATGGACAAGCCCACCATAAGATCCACCAGTGGACCCAAGCTTTGGAATATCTGTAGAGGAGAGAAACCTTGAGCATGGAAAAAGGATATGTGGTTACCCTGAGCATCCCCTTAGCAATGGACTGAGGTTGATCTGGGTCCCTTTTTCCATGATACATTTGATTTGTGCCTTTTAATCTGTAAGGTGGGCTTCTTCCAGACATAGGATCTAAAACACTTCCTTACTTTCGAATAGAAGCCCACCTCTTGCCTCCACATCACTTCTGCTCACTTGGCCCCGTAGAGGCTCCATGGTGGCTTCTATATTACACATGCCCATGATTTATATTTTATGTAATTTCTGCCATAATATATACTATAATCTCAAAATATTTTTAGTTTTATGTTGTTTTTTTAAAGGATTAAGCCAAAGAAAAACTAAATAAAATTCTTCCTAGTCAAATCACTGGTAGCCATGGTCTTTATGAGGCGGCTGGCGTGAACTTGCAGGGCATTAATGCTTCCAACTTGCCTCGGACAGGCTCGGGATCCTTTTATATTCTGATTAAAAACTTATTAAAACATTATAAATGATTAATGTGAACACGGCTCTCGGTGGCAATTATTAGTTGTAATGCAGGTAATGCAGCTTAATGAGAGGGCACATGTGTGCAAAGCTTTAACTTCATTACTCCCGAATGTCAACAAATACAAGAAAAATGTGCGTCCCGTCTCTCCAAGACTTAATACAGCGCGGACTTCTCTCTGCTTCCCCCACTTTTGCTGATGATGAGCCAAGGACTATAAATTAATCCTTTCTCATAGCCTGGTACCAGAGCGAGGTATTAAACTTGCAATAAACTTCTTTTTCTCACGCGTGGAAAACTCCAACATTAAATTAAAATCCGGAGGGTGGGGGTGGGGGGGTAATCACAAAAATTTCAAAACTTTTAGTAGCATTAATAAAATGTCACAAGCAAAAAAAAATGGAATAAAAGCTTTTTTGGAAAAGGTTTTTCTCGTTCTTTTTTTTTTTTTTCCAAAATAGCTGAATCATTATTCAGAAAGGGAAAACAAACCATCATTGTGCCCCCGGAGCTGCTTCAAATATTTTTACACGGACGACGCTCAAACATTCGGATCTGAATAACATAATAAGGAAATACCAGTCAGCGCCTCTCTAAATTGGTGAGCTGGAAGATAAGCACATGCTGGAAGGGCAGAAATCTGTGAATAGCAGCATTTAGGAAACTGTGGATGGAGAAGCGTGGATGTCAGGCCGGACCGAAACGAGGTGTGCAGTGCAAGAACTGAATCGTGTAAACCTTGTTTCTAGAAGGTACCCGGCACAGATTTCATGCTGGTCCCAATGCATGATCATGGCTCTGGGGTACGTAAAGTTCTCAGGACTATAAGGGTTGCAAAGATCACACTTCCATCCAGGCCCTTGTACTTACGAGGGCCCAATACCACATAGAAGGAAACAGATTTTGCAAAATTGCTTGCTCGAAATGCAATACAATGATGAGATTGGACAACTGAACAGTACCCAAGGGTCTAGGGGTTAAGAGAGGCTATAAGTTCACGTTCTAACTCAGTTAGGAAAAGGGGTTTAGTAGAACTGCTGATACGGATTACTTAAAGGGAATCCATCAGCAGTTCTTTGCTCTGTAATCTGACATCAGCATGATGTAGGGGCCGAGACCCTGATTCTAGTGATGTATCACTTAGTTTACTGGGTGTCGCAGTTGTGATAGAATCAGTTTTCTCTGCTGCATATGTAGGAAAGCTCAGAAGGCTGAGCTGTGTAAAACCCCGCCCACACCACTGATTGGCTGCTGTCTGTGTAGAATGTGTACTAACACAAAGCTGCCAGTCAGTGCTGGGGGCGTGTTTGGACTAGAAGGCATGGGACACCTTGTCCGGTAATGATAATCTCCTGCTGATAAACTACTGATTTTATTGAAACAGCAAAACAATGTAGTAAGTGATACATCGCTGGAATCAGGGTCTCTTCCCCTATGTCATGATGGTCTCAGATTTCGTTTAAAAGAGTTTATTTCCGGGGACTGTAATATTGATGGCATATCTTTTGAAGGATAAGTCATCAATATCAGATTATATGGGTCCTTTGTATTACCCATGCCAATCAGCTGATTTAAGAGAATATAGCTAAACAGCAAGCACCACATTGCCGTCATTGTCTACCAAGCACAGCACTGCACATTTTACAGTGGCTGACTGTGGTACTGCAGCTTAGTCCTATTTAAAGAGGTTGTCCACTACTTTATCATTGATGGTTGATCCTCAGGATAGGTCATCAATGTCTGATCGGTGGAGGTGTGACACACAGCTGTTTGTGATGTTGGCGGTGGTAGGAACTGCCCAGTTACAGAGCTGAACAGTGAAGCTCTGTCAACTCTATAGTGGCCGCAGCTAGGTACTGCACAACTGCCCCCTATTCAAATCAATAGGGGCAGATGTGCAGTACCTGGCTGGGGCCACTATTCCATCAGTGGAGCTGTGCAGCTCCATAATTGAGCAGTTCCGACCTCTGCTTAATCGAAAACAGTTGATCGGTGGGGATGCCGAGTGTCGCACCCCCACCAATCAGAAATTAATGACTTATCATTAATGTTAAAGCAGTGGACAACCTCTCTAAAGATGTTATTCACTACTTTTACATTGCTGACCTATCCTTAGGATAGGTCTTCAGTGTCTGATAGGTTGGGAATCCAACGGTGGTGGCCACAGGCCGGAGGTACTCGCTTGCCATACTGCTTTGTCTGCTTATAGTGGCCGACGCAGGGTACTGCACATACACCTCCTATTGATTTGAATAGGAGGCGGATGTGCAGTATCAAGCCCCGGCCACTACAAGTAGACGGAGCAGCTCGGCAAGTGAGTATTCTTGGTAGGCGTCCGCCACCGATAACAGCTGATCAGCAGGGATGCTGGGGATTGGACCACGGCCGATCAGACATTGATGACCTACCCTAATGATAAACCATCAATGTAAAAGTAGTGGACAACCCCTTTAAGTGAGTGGAACCAAGCTGCATAAAGCTGTAGTGCCAGGAGTAGCCATTGAACGCCAAGTAAACAATGGAGGTCCAGCCTCCTTCAATCAGATGACCATCTGCATTGCCAGATGTCGGACTTCCACAATCTGATATTGATTACCTATTCTAAGATAGGCTATACAAATCAAAGTCTCTAAAACCACTTAACTATTTACCGTAACTAATCAACAAACTGGCTAATTGGTTGTGTCCAACGTTAAGTGACGTCATCATCGTGATGTCACTAAACCCAACCACTGGCGTCTGGCAGTATCAGGAGGCTTCTACATTTCTTTCTCATTTTTTCTCTCCTTTCTTTTGCTTTTGACAAGAAGCTCAATCCACCCTGATCTATATTGTCCGTTGAAGAGTAGTTCAAGACTATTTGCATCATTTTATGCCTAATGTATAATATATAGCACTAAAGTGGGCTCATGTTCTGTCTTGTTACCGGGCATGAAGAAGTAAGGGCAATGAAGACACATTAGTCCTTTCAAGCACAGAGACTATAATGCAAGCAAGAAAGGTTGCTACTCGGAGTTAAGAGGTAACCTTTCTGCCTCACTAAGACAATGGAGGAGTAAAGAAAAATGTCAAATCAAGAGAAGGTGGATTTAGAGATGAGGCAGCCGAGAATGACGCCGGTGCCATATTTTGTGAAATAATGCTGTTGGCAGGAGAGATCCCTGTTTCTGATTCATCTGAGGCCGTATGGCAAAGCTTTGTCAGTCTGTGCAAGATATAAATAATTCAGGGTGAGAGATGGCAATTACAGGGCCCTGCACAACCAAAATGAATATTTTATGAAGACTAAAACTGCCTTGGAATGAATCATACACATGGAATCACACACACACACACACACTGGTGTACACACATGCACACACAACACAAAGGACGCAAAACCAAATTATATCTTTTCGCACAATGTTTCGGAGAAAACTACTATGTTCAGGTACAGAAAACGCCTGGGTCCTTTTAGTCTTTGTTGTTGAGGACTTTTCTTAGAAAAAAATAAAAGGATCCGTCAACAGACCTCATCCAATGAGATGGAAATTTTAGTTTTTGTTTATTGGGGGAAATTTCCCAATGGTTTTAAGAGGTCACCTTTACCAAAAAATTGTTTGATGATGTTTTAGCCATCGGTAGACCAAGACTTCAACTTGAGTCTATCTCTCCTTGACTTTGAGCCTAAATAAAATGTAGTTGTTGGGTTATTTGTAAGCTGTCTAGAAATATTACGGCTTATTGCGCTGTCTAGTGACGAGAACCATTTCATGTCAGGAGTAAACAAGCCGGGTCCACACTACAGCTCATAACAAGAAGGCTTTTATGTCCTACATCTCCAGCGAAATGCTCGCTGCCGAATACAGATACAAATAATATCATTGTTCCGTAAAAGCTGCAGAAGTAAAAGGAACCTGGTTGAATGGGTATTGTGTTTGGGCAGTTAATGATACCTGGGTCTATTGTGAGGAAGAAGCAGGTCAGGTCTATGACATCAGCGGGAGCACAAGACGCCCTCTGTGCAGAGCTCCAGTCAACATTTTTCCCATCGGTGGGAAAGCGGGCAAGCGCGCGCCTCCGACTAGTTTTTACTTAAATCCAACTCGGAAGCATTGTTTACGAAAACAAGGCTATTAGGTATATTAATAATTTGATAAATAGAGAGCCGCCTTAAATTATTCATGAGGAACATTTGGCGAGAGTAAAATTACATGCGTGGAGCAGGTTTATAAACCTGCTAATTATGAATTAAGCATGCAAGAGGAACTGCTAACCTTGAAATTAAAATATTTTACGATTCCGCAATTACCAATAGGTAGAGTTTTTCATTTCTTTCTTTCTTTTTTTTTAAAGCCCCTGTGTGAAAACAAAAAGGAGCTTTGTATGTTCACAGCTGGCACACTGTATACCTGAAAAGCGACAGCAATAAAAAAAAAAAATTGTAGACGGAAATGTGTTTGCCGAGCAGGTTCCTACAGCTGATAGATATTTGAAAGCGCGATGACACTAGTCGTTTTGGCAAAGCCTTGCTTACACTTGTATGGGAGAAGTAGATCTACAAATAAGTAGCAACCGCACATACAAGTCATGTCAGCATCCTCAAACGCAAGAGTCTGGCTGCATGGGGAGAACACAGGCATATCAACTCCATTTGTGTCAAAACACTGACACAGTCGCAAACCAGACTCTTGTATTCTCGTGTTAACCCGTTTGGCTGCCAAATCATCCCATATAGCAGCAACAAGACGCTTAATATTCGCCTTTGAGGATCTACTGTCAACGACTCATTCATGGTTTTTTTTTTTTTTCGCTTCCAGTGCCTGGGAATTATTTGCTGTATGATTAGTGAGAAGAGAATACGATTAGGTAATTCAATCTCTTTCCACAAGAGGGCTGCTTTATCATAGGACTCTGGGAATTTCAATGAAGTCTTCTATGGTGTCTCGAAAACAAGAAATGTGTAGATGTACCATCCGGGAGAAAAGTTTACTGTTTACTGACTCGTAAATGATTGCTGAGACATCTGGAGATTATATGTAGGCTTAAATAGTCTGAGGACCGAGGAATGTGCTACATCATAGTCAACTGCCTGTAGACGGAGACATTTGGGAGACCCATTGACCAAAGACCAATAGCATAGAATTAATGATGCTGTACTCATGGTGGAATCAATGCGTTCTCTAAATATATTTGCCCCCACACTTTATTTAATCATTGGGTGCCACCTTGTATCTTTTCCTACACATATAGCTCTAAAGTCTCTCCGAACATGTCAGAGAAAGTAGTCTGAACGATTTTGGTGTAGGCGGTCAACCGTAATGTATATAAGGGTCTCCCGAATTGTAGTTCAACACAAGATCCCTTTGTTTTCCGAGGCATAAGCCATCACTAGAGATTTTTGGCAGAGACTTAAGGCCCCCATACATATTAATCTGATGTCGGCCAAATCTCCCGATATCGGCAGGATTGGCTGACAGTCTACTGTGTATGGAGGCCCCGAGATTCTGGTATGGTTCATTGCAGACTGCCGATCCTTTTGTTGTCGAAGTGATAAGCCACAGAGATGTCTGGTTCTTTCATAGAGAACAGAGAACCGCTCGGCAGAGCAAGCGCTCCTGTGTATAAGAATGTTGGGCGAGATTGTTGCCAGCCAAACAACCAGCCAAATCATGATTCGGTACACAGTTAACTGAAGTGCATAGGGGACTTTAAGAACTCCATACTCATTAGACCAACATTGTCCGAAATCATCAATATCGGCACGCTCGGCCGACAGTCTAATGTATATGGGGGCCTCCCAACTCTCCAACAACAGATGATGCTGGGGAAGAAAAGGATCCTGTATATCCAATTTGAGACTGCTGCTCTTTTTGATGTCTGTGAAATAAACCACTACCAAAGGAGTTTGTCAGCATCTCTCACTCTCGGCAGAGTGAGCGCTCCTGTGTATGGAAAATTTAGGAAAGGTACTTGCCAGCTGAATGACCAGCCTAGCCATCATTTGGCCAACAGCTATCTATTGTTTATGGAGCCCCATATTTCTCTCTCACCAATAAAAATACATTTACACCTGGCCGAGCAGAGCATACATGTGCAATGAGGGTTGAAAGAGGTGGCTACCAACCAAACGAGCCAGAAGACGCCATCAAAGTTAAATCTTGAAGGCCCTAGGCCGAAGGCTAGGACAGGATCCAACTGCCCCCCTGGTTGCCATAATTTCCTTTACATTGAGCATGGAAATCTCAGCTCCAAAGACATAATTGTGCTTTCTGTGCATTTTAGTTAATGGAGCTAAACAGACTTATACATATTTCCTTAATGATTCACACTTTCCAAAGTCAGGAAGAGAGAAATAAAAAGACATTAGTAGTAAATGCAAATGGACTGTGTGGTCAAAGTAAAAGCTCCATGCAATTCTTTGCATGAAAGACTCAAAGTGTACAGTCATTAAGTCCTATAACTTGTAGATGACCATAGAAGAATGCGAAGGCCTGCTCACACACAGTATGTGTCATACAGGTACTAGGAATTCCTTCCATGCTCAATGTGGCTTCCATATGCTCCACAGCAGGAAACACATGGAGCCAATTGACTTCCTGTGCCAAAAACAGTCTAAAAAGACCATAACCTTGGACCATAGCAATGCTACTCTTTGGACTATAGCAAAAAGAGTTCAGTCCAGGTTCTAAATTTCAAACATTTACTAAAATACACAGGAAAACACAAAGAATAGATTCCGAAAGGTTGTAATACAGAGGTCGGCAAGTCATCATTCTTTTTGCAACTTTTTTTGGCTTTAGTCATTAATATTTTTTGACAAATTCATTATAGTGTTTGTACCATTTCTCATTCCTCATTATTTTTTGGACTTGCCCAGCAATGTATGGGGTAGTTTTCATTATCCAGGTGATTCTGGCTAATTCACCATTTGAGACTTTTTGAAATTACACAAATTTGGACTTTAGTACAGCATAGTACCCAAGTGAAGTACAAAACCTCTTGATTTCTTGGGGGGGGTTGCAGTTGAAGAGTAAATTGCAACATTTCAACATTTATTGAAAGGGGAGTTTGACATTTTACACCAAAAAAGCACAAATATAGCAAAAGAGCAAAAGAAAGAACACCTGTGAATTCGCCCAAAATTCATCAAATATCGTGCGTGCGCCATATTGATGAATTTCACACACAATCCACCAGTGCAAAAAGAAGACAATGCAAAAAAAATGACTTGAAAAAACATAAATGATGAATTAGAGACTTTAAGGGGTTTTCTGGGTTTGGAAAATTACTGCCCCCCAGCTGTAGTCTGTTTTATAAAAACAAACCCTGCCTTACTCACCCTCCCCTAGATCCGAGTCACTGCTGCTGCTCCTGCTGTCTGTTATTGTCTGCAGCGCTGATGTCATGTCAACAGTCTTGCAACAGTTCACGCAGAGTCGCTGAGCTTGGTGATTGGCTGCAGTGCTGCAAACAATAACAGATACCGGGAGCAGTGGCAGGGACCTGAGAAGGGCCAGTAAAGCACATTTTGATTTTTTTTTAAATAAACTGAAACCAGTGGGCTAAATGATGCTAAATTCTGTTTTTGGGGATGACATATTTGGTAGAAGGTACAGCAGTGAAAAATACCACTGTGAATGGCAGTATTGCATATGTGGTAATAGTCCTGATTTTAGCAGCGCAATCCAAGGAACAATTTGCGCCTTGGTGATGCCTTCTCTAATATTCCTGGGGTGTCCTAATTTAGGTGTTTTGAATGTTATTAAATAAGGAACTGTATAGGCAATATTTTGCGATTATTTGGATACTGTATGGCGGTATTATTTGGGTAGTGAATAGCTGTGTGGAAGTATTATTTGACAAGATATGATATTATTTGGGTATAATGTTTCTGTTTATTTTTGTTTACATATGTATAGAATATTTACAACATATAGCGGGTTATCTGTTTATGATTATGTCTGATATATGGGGATATTAGCACACTACAAGGGGCACAATTCTCTTGCTCTGCATTTTTTCCTTCTTATTGTTGCACGGCCTTCGTTTTCCCTAGGGGAAGGAGCCCTGTTAATTGCCCACGTAACACAGAGAACAGCCTAGGTCGCGCTTTAATACATGAACATTTATCCTGACTCTGTGAGGCACAGCTGCAGGTCAGGAATCCAACCAATCCGAACAAGATCACCGGGAAACAAGATAATGAAAATGTTCTCATGTATAAACCCCTCATCATGTATAAACGCTGGCGGTGCCATGTAATAGTGCTGATATGGATATTACAGCCTGGAATTAATACATATATATGGAAACATTCACTATATCGGAGCGAGTCATCTGGAGGTGTAGCCGAGCTGAGTTTGCATGCGTTGCTTACATGGCTAAATATATTGTACTTAAGTCACGATAACGCGACCCTAAAGAGTTAAAAAAAAAAACTAATTCCGCTCTGCTACACCGTCAACAACTGTGCACTTCTTTGCAGTTTTGCATGATCAGCAGAAATTGCATCTTCATCACTTAACCCTGTAAACCTCAGATTCACCTAGAGAAGATTTGTATCTCAGCGGAACTCTTTGCATTCCGTGTATTCCGCTCGTCTGCTGTTGCCTAGCAACCTATACACTCACTAAGTTTAAGGAAAACAGCAGGTTTTCTCTTTTCCCCGTGTGATACTGCAAGTTCTTCTACCTAATACTGAAAAATACAATAGATTTCATTGGCATCACAAGCCTGTACCTCTGCTACAGAGAAATATTATTATGGCAACTCACAATGAAATCTTATTATAAGGATTTACTTGGTTGCTTCAGAGTTATACAGAGCCTAATCGCTCTCTTCATAGGTCTTTTTTTGTATGCCTTCCGCCATTCCTCTGATATACCGCCTGAAAATGTATAAACAAATTGACATCTGGGTGTTACCATTACCTCTTTGTCAAAGGGGTGTGTCCTTACACAGTCTGACCCTGGAACCACTGATTGGATAAAGTCAGAGTGTGTAGGGACACTCTTCCCACTACCAGTAATGCCCAGTTGGCAATGTATTTATACATTTCCAGGAGGATTAATAGAGGGAAGGCACAATGTAGAGTTTTAAGGAAAGATGCTCCAGACTTATTACTTCATGGGGATGTAACTTTTTACTAATGCAAACAAGTTAGGAAAGCTGACAGATCCTAACACTTGTTAATTCCAGGTGCTATTAAAAAAATGGAGCCGTTACCGGAGGAACATACATACAGGGGCATAACTACAATAGGTGCAGTGGTTGCAATCACACACAGGCCCTGGAGCCTAAAGGGCCCCAAAAGTCTCTTTGGCCTATATGAAAAGACCAATACTGTTAATGACTTGCAATAATGGGGAGCCCCATTGGAGTTTTTTCATTGGGGCCCATGAGCTTCAACTTAGGCCACTGTGTACATACAAGTTAGTTGGGTCTCATAATGAAAAATTAAACAGCCCCCTCTTCTGGTGTGAGCTATCACTACCAAATTAACAGCTTGATACTTGTTTGCCCCATATCCTGTTCATGGGTTAATTCCACACACCTCCGGGGAGAGATCTCCAGCCAAGATTTATGCAAGGGTGGTCATCCACTCATTAAACTGCTCCCTCTTCTGGTGGAAGCTAACGCTACCACATTCACAGCTTGATACTTGTTTGCCCCATCTCCTTTCCATGGGTTAATTCCACACACCTCTGGGGAGGGGTCTCCAGTCCAAATGTATGCAACGGCGGTCATCCACTTGGGTCTTAGACCTCTTTCTCCAGTGGCACCATAGCAGCCTTGGAATGCTTTGCCAGTTGCTACGATTGCTATCATATCTGTAAATTATACCATTGTCCTGTCCATTGTCCTATGGTTCTCTTCTATGGTTCCTCCAATTTCATGCCGCATCGGGACTTGCTTAAATCCTGCAGGGATCATCTTTTGATCCGACCAAAGGGACCCACCGTCAACAAAGAAAAATATCGCAACCTAACAATATCTAAATTGCCTTGGAAATCTAGACTAAATGTTTGCAATATACTTAGCCTAACAAAACCAAGCCAACACTTAGCCTTAAGTCTTTCGACGCAAATTGCAATTTTATAACTCCGCGTCTGTGATCGATTCCGCCTAAGCTCGGTTGACACTTTTCTATTGGCCTCCAAAGACAAAATAGCTGATATTTTTCCACGAGTCACCAGAGAACTCTCAATTTGTAGTGAATAGGCCGCTATTTTTTGCCATCCTCAATCTGCATGGAAGAAGATTAAACATTCAATTTGTTACTTGATAAGCCACAAGGTTCACCACTTACCATACAAATGGAAAACATTACCGTCATTCCTCAACTTGCTTTCCTGAGCATTTTATTATTTGGGATATTTACTTCGGGGAAATTATGATGCATGTCATATTTATCTTCATGAAAAATGAGCTTCTAAATGGAAATCACCTTTTGAATGTATCGGCCTAGGGTGTAATACTAATATGCTTCATGAACTATAAAATTTAGTCACAGTCTATGGCTATATTATAGGGACGACTTTAATACTCTCACATCAAGCAAATTTTCCCTGTGTTAAGCGAATACTCCGAGACCTGATTTCAGTTTGATAATCATTACACTTACGCGACGGTACAAGTCAGTGCTTGTAGATTTATGTTCATCCTCAAATCTTTGGCATTAATCTGCCTCTGAATAAGCTATTTGCACTTCCTCAGTGCATGCAGGAAATTGAAATAAGGTGTAAATTTGCAGGTCTTAAATCTGAACAAGTACAGACATATATTTTCACCTGGTACCACTCATTTGTTTCCAGTAAATATAAAGGACATTTTTATCCGTTCCTCTCTTCCCGCTTTGTCAGGAGGCTGTCAAATCTCTATGATTCTATGTAATATTTCTCATTTATAAAGGAGCCTTACGCTATAACCAAAAATATTTATCTACGAAATTTCCAGCAGAAGACACTCTCCTACTTGGATGATAATACCCAAGTCATCCAAAAACAAGCCTTAGATCATTAGCCCCTGGCTGACCAGATGTTGCATCATCGCTCAGGCTAGTAATCAGTGTTCAGACCAGCATGGTGCTAAATCATTGCTCTGATGATCCTCGTCTTCAGAACACAAGGTGGAATGACAAAGAATGGCAAGAAATCCCACAAACACCTGCTCGTCTAGTAGCCTTTTGGGTGAGAACATCAACCAAGACAATAACCAAGTCAAGTGTTACATGGACGTAGAATCTAGTCTTCAGGAGGCACTTAAGAGTTTATTCTACCAAGACAAGTGTTACGGAGATGTAAAATCTAGTTTTCAGAAGGCATGAAAGAGTTCATTCTATTCATGGATGTAGAATCTAGTTTTTATAAGACATTAAAGACTTAATTCTGCATTGTTATACCATGGAACAGAAAACCCAAAAAATAATGAAGAATAGAGTTGCAACCAACTTATAGGTTCCACCAGGTTAAAACTTGATGCCAATCTGTCAAAGGTCTTTACCAAAATCAGGTTTTTCTGAGTGGTCTACAGCAGTGTTCCCCAACTCCAGTCCTCAGGGCCCATCAACAGGTCATGTTTTCAGGATTTCCTTAGTATTACACAGGTGACGGAATTATTGCCTGTGCAGGTGATGGAATTATCACCTGTGCAATACTAAGGAAATCCTGAAAACATCACCTGTTGGTGGGCCTTGAGGACTGGAGTTGGGCAACACTGGTCTACACAATCCCACTTTAAGGTGGGCATAATCTATCTCTCCTGATTCCCATATGCATGCCAAACTTGAATATGTGTTCATTTGGGGAAACCGGGGTAAGCGTCTGGTTGTCACCTCTGGTGGCGGTCTATCTACTGGAAAAGCAAAAGGATTAGGCATTTGAATTCAACATGCTCAATCCTTCTTTCACATTGGGATGCCCCAATACACATAAAAAGGTGGCTTTGCAGGTTTGCTCTACTGTGCTCCAATTCTAATGTTTAGCATGCTGCCATCATGTTGATAACTAACTCAACACTCACTTGAACCTATGCACTTGACAAAAAATTGAGGCTTTATTTTGGCTGTAGGGAAGCATAAAATCTGCACCGTATATTGTATTCATTGCCACCTATTACATCATATCCTGGGAGTGCAGGCTACCATGATGGAGTGCATGGCACCATATATTTTATATACAGCCCAACCAAAGTTTCTACCAATTGAACCTACATCATACTCAACCTACGTACCTACATTCTAGAATCAAAAACATTACATTACATTGTTGTCATAACCCAAGTATCTTTTTTTATTAATTTACCAACAAACATATGCAATGATCCATATTTAATTATTATTTGGGTAAAATATTTTACTACCAAGAGACAAACCAATTTTACATTTCGTCGAAAGGAAATCATGCAAATGAATAAGTCATTAGCTGAAAAACATTCTAAATAATTTAACATCGTAAACCTTTTGAAATATGGTTATATAATATATTTAGGTCACTTCATGGTGAATATCTTCAAGAATTCAGCCAAAAGATCAATTCTATAAATATGTCAGCCTGTTAGTTTTTGTTCTCTTTTATCGTGGCATGTGCACATTTCACAACATGCACTGGTTTGCCAAGAAAACAAAAGCACTCCAGAATATAGAAGCATTCCAGCTGTCCCATTTTTATTTTAACACGGCATACCATTACAAAATTTAACACCCTACACCGAAAAATGCATGCAACCAGCGAAACTGTAAAAATTATGAATAGATGTGGAGCTTACAACATGTTCAATTGCAAAGACTTTGGAGCTTTCCGTTACGAGGTTGGTAGTGCTCACATTGCGTACCATTGTTCCCTTCACCGGTGTACATGGTCACTTAGACTCCTTTTACCTGGGCAGATGAACTACCCCTAAACTATATTGTCGCTCAAGTAAATGAGCGACAACATAGAAAGTCGCTCATTTACTTCATTTTAATTGATGACACAATGACGAGAGTTTGGTACACACAATTGGTCATATGAAACCCTTTACATCCTTTACCACACATTCGAATGTAGTGCCAACCAATTATCAATTTTAGGTTACCATAGCTCTTACAATCAGTAATTTTCAAGTGAAGTATCACTAATATGTCTATCATTAACCATATTTACACTGGGCATTGATGGGTAACGATTCTAACTATGAATGGTCATTTGGGCTATCATAGGCTTGTCTAGAAGGCCCTCAATAACAATGGATGGTAGACAGGGGAATTATGGAGACAAGCAGAGTTGGTTGGAGTCTAGTTTCTCTTTCTTCTTATATTGATATTCGTTGGACTAAAGTTGTCCATATACAAGAGATAAGTCCCCTATACACATTAGACTATGTCAATAATTTAGGCCAACAGTCTATTGTGTATGTATTTTGTTCTCTAAGAGATAAGCCGCCACCAGACATGTCTGGCTCCGGCTCTCTCGTAGAGAACACAGGAACGTTCAGCAGAGCAAGCGCTCCTGTCTATGGGAGTCGGGCAACATAGCTGCCATCCGAACGATTCGCTTAACCATCGCTCTGCCAACAGCTTTCTAAAGTGTATGGGGGGTGAGCTATAGTTATGGGATTGACATCATCTGCCAGGACAGTGTGGAAAGGTCTCAAAAGACATATAAATAAGCAGGTTGGGCCATCTTTGCTCTTATGTGTATGGGTTCATTTTTCATGTAATTTTTAGCCATGTGTAATCCATAGAAAACCAAAATAATCAGATCACCTTGAAAATTCATGCTAATCTACAGGTCCCATGTTATAGAGCAGGGGAAGCTGAGCAGATTGATATATAGCTTTGTGAGAAAAGCTTAAGGATATCCTATGTGTTAATTATTTAAACCTCTGCTATTTCTGAGATTTTTGGTCCAGTGGGCGGTCCTATCAGTGACTGACAGCAAACTTTGTATAACTATGCATAAAGAGAGAGCTGTCAATCAATGATAGGACCGGCCACTGGACCCAAAATCCCAGAAGGAGCAGAAGTTAAAATGATTAAAACATGGGTTGTACCAAATCTTTTCCCACAAGACTATATGTCAATCTACTCTGCTCCCCCTGCTCTATAACATGGTGCCTGTAGATTGGACTGCCTTTTCATGGGGACAGGCTCCTTTTAAATGAGGGGGGAAATGCAAAAATGTTTTATTTTTCTAAATGGTAAATGTAAAGCTAGACAATGGTGGACCGTTTGGGTGACCATTCATAAAACTTAATTGAATGGTTCAAAGCTTTCAAAAATTGACCCTCATCAGATTCTGTTCACAACTATTCTAATAA